>NC_134949.1:75582846-75882846 GCF_965638725.1 Aptenodytes patagonicus | reverse complement strand
TGGGTTATCAGATTTTTTAAATTGCTTTTGCTAGCAATACATGTTCAAACTGTTGAAGCCTTCAGATTAAATCTTGTTTTTAATAACTTGAATGAAACAATTTTTGAGAGATCTCGATTGTAAAAGGGACTCTGAAAAACACATTAACCCAAGATAAAAATGGTCAGTTATGGCATAGGATTGTAAAAGAGATTGTGATAGAACTATTTTGAACTTTGTGTTGTCTCTCCCATGCATACTTTCAGTCTCATCTCCTCACTTGATTTTCAAGTGCTTTGTTTTATTTTAAAATACTTCTTTTTAAATTTAAAACACCACACACAGAGTCTGATGATGTTTTGGCATACACAGTTGTATTTTATTTTTAGTACCATGACAGATAATTTCTAAAACAGGGATTCTGAATAGCTATTCTTCATCATCTATAATGTTTTTCTTGTAGTAAGCCTGCATAACACAGTAAAAGAATGTTCCCTTTCTTGGGAAAGTATGTCTTATGAAATATTTTTGTATAATAACATGGGTATAGATTAATTTCAACGGGTACATCTGTAAGTATCACCAGTTTTAATTCTAAATAGTGAATACAAAGTACAAAAAAATCTATGCATATATCCTGCCTGAAAATTATCTGGAATCTTTCTTGTGGTATTGAATTTTTCTTTGGCAGTATACACATGTGCTTGACTATTTTTTAACCATTTTGCAAGTCATCTACATTTCTTAATTACAGTCTTAATCCTACTAGGATTAAGAAAATCCTAGTTTTTCGCTCATTTATGGGTACATAATAAAGGAAAAGTACAAAGTGGATGAACTGACAGATCAAAACATCGAAAATACTACAGTGATCTTTTTCAGAACTGGATCAAATTGGGTCAACAGGGACTAAAACACATTACAGTCTTATTCCTGTTAAATATCTACAAAATAAAAGGAGTCTGTAGCAGAGTGGACAAGAGCCAATGATTCCATCTCACAGTATCTTTCAAGGTAATGAAATTAATTCTTTTTCTTCTTTAGAAAAGAAGCCCCTGCAGATCTTTTCACAGAAAGTAATTGTGTCCTAATATTCTTTCAAACAAATATCCAAATGGATAGGGTTTCCATTTAAATCTCTCTTTAGTCAGAAGTCTACTTTAGGTATCTTAAGCCTTCTCATCAAAACCCAGGATGTATACAGAAATGAAATAGAACATTTACACTAAAGAAAACACAAAGACAAAAATGTTCTAATTCTAAATTTTAACCCCACCAGACTTGCAGGTCTTGAGGTTGTCAGGGAAGAGGCTAAAAGCTGGAGATGAGTAAGGTCTGATTTGACAACCACTGAAAATAGTGAAAAGAAACCTCGTAATTTAATATCCATAGGATTCTAAACCTTCTATCTCAAAAAGAAAGAAGTAGGACCAGAAAGACTGCAGGGAAGAGCAACAGGGATAATCACAGTTACTGGATGGTTTTCATTAAAAACAGTAACTAAATAGGCTAGGGAGTCTTAGTCTGGAGGAGAGAAGATTCAAGGCCTTTGGCTTGATAGATGGAGAAAAAGCTGCACTACATGATGGGAAGTTAATTACCACACTGAATAGGCAATACAGGAAGATGCTTTATGAAGTATCATTTTAATCAAGATGGACATAATGCAACCTCTCATGCTTGTGGTACACTTAAAATATTCTCTAACCAGCTATGGCAAAGCAAAATGTCATGGTGACCTGTGACTAGCATTCAACTGGATGAACTTCTTACAGGCAGGGCAGCTCATTTCTTTCAAGACTCCAAGTCTCTCTGCCAGCATTTTTCAAAATACATTAAAAATATTTTACCTTAACATTTGTGAGACTGGGAAGAAATAGTCCTTGTTGACAGATAGCAGCAATTTGACATAAAGCGGTTAATCAGTTTGAGGGCGTAAGCAGGCAATCTGTAGCAGAAATCACAAGTGAACCCTTTTCTCCTAAGTCCTATGTGTCTTCTCCTGAAAACCTCTACTTGAAGTTGTTACTCACGTTACACATAAACCACTTTTGTGGTCATTAGGAAGACAGCATATGCTGTACATCATCTGCCACCTGATGGAGGCTAAAATCTCTTTGCTGCTGAACAGGCTTAAGCAAACATGCCACAGCCAACTGGTAGATCCCTGTGCAAAAGCCTGATGCAACAATTTCATAAATCTTCTGAACAGAGTTAGGCACAATTGCACCAGACAGGAACATCTCTATTAAACCATACTCATTAACGCCACAATACTTACACTGCAGTTCTCACTGACAGCTGGTCTTTTCATTTAGGAGTGTATTTTCTACCAGACATCCAGATCAAGCAATAGATGATGTGTAACACTTCTGCTAAAATGCCATGAAAAGGTGAAGTGGGAAAGCATGTAAAGCAAACAGATACTCAGAAGCCAAGGTGCTTAAGTAACGCCCTCACCAAGCTGTCCAAGCTTATGTCCCTATGACATTCAAGCATCTCCTGTCAAAGCCAGATGGAGGGAGTCTGAGGTGGTGGTACTGTTGACATTTTGCCTTTCCACAAAACATTTTCATACCAGGAATGACCATTAGCTTATCAAGGTTAAAGCGCTAGGAAGAAGAGGCACAGGGCTAAAAAAAAAAAAACAAACCTGGAGTCAGTGGTATAGCTAAGGTATGATTCCCTTCCGGAGGGAAAAACCTAACAGTAGCTGCAAAACACAGCTTTCAAGTAGCACTTCACCAGCTGAAAGTGAAATGTAGCTTCAAGGACTTGGAGATTTGACCTAGGTTTCCCACCGTCCAAGGCAGTATTGCCAATGTGCACTATACAAGCAAGCACACAAGAGAGAGACCCTGCGCAGAAGCGCACCACCGTTGACAACTCACCTGGCAGAAGCCCTCGGAGGCAGGGAGTTCTCATTTTGTGAGCCCCCATTGACATTTGTCCCTCCTTGCAACAGGAGGAAATCTAGTGAGTGACCTAGATGGAGCTGGTATATTCTGAAAACTAAGAAATATTAAATGAGAGGAACAAGGAACTCTTCATTTACTCACTGGGTAGGAAAATGCATTTAGGGAAAGGAAATAAATGTGCTAGACAGCCAAGGAAAGTTAAGGCATCATCTGAGGATTTCTAGCATAAACATAATCACTGGGACTTCATCCTCAACTGGCTTCAGCAATTTATGTCTGCCCACACCTGAGTAAACGAAGTTAAATGGTCTCTCACTCATCTTCAATTGGCAGTTTTTTGAAAAAGAACAATCGTGGCTAAAGGGAAGGGAGCTTCTGTCTTCCTCTCTTCCCTTAGCAAAGACCATCTTTGCTATGGATAATTCTTGCAATAAAATGAAGATAGACAGGCTTTTTTGTATCTACCAGGCTGAGGAACCCTACTCCAACTGTCCTGGGAATAGCCAGGACCATTTCATTGGTTTTAAAGGGGCGTGGGGAGGTTTAAAGTGAGAGAGGATGTTTTCATAATCTCAAAAGGAACTCAGTGTCAAACTCCAGCTATCTTGAAGAGGCTTGTGCTCAGAAAATCTGCACTTGGAAAACCTGACTTGAAAATCTAAAGACATCTATGCTAGGTCAATCAGATGTTCAGATACTGGAATCATCATTTGCTTTAGAAAATGTACTCAAGGCCTCTTATGTGGGTATTAGACTGAGCACTGGAACATCCAGTCCAAGCAAGCGGGATTCAGTTACGCTGATTCGAGTGCAGAATGGTAACCTCTTTGACAAAATGCCTGTGTCTCCTTGGGGTTCCTACGTGCACCCAAAGTTCTGTTTCTGGGTTGTTCTGGGAAGGCAAAAATGTACAGGTTCAGCCCCAGGTTAATTCTCAGATTAACACTGTAGATAAATTTGTCTCACTGACTAAGCTACAAAGAAAAGGAATTCAGTAAGCAGAATAACCAGAAATGTCAGATGAGGACAATGGATGTAAATCTTGACATGACAATAGATTATACAGGACAACATAAAGAGGAAGAGGAAATTACCTTGATTGTTTGGACATACTGAGTTAGAGAATGGGGAAAAGAGAAGAAAAAGAAGCCCCACAAATACTATTTTCATTTCTTAAAATGGAGATATTTATTTGTTAAGATAATTAAATCAAAACTTCAAATAACATAATAGTTACCTTTGAAAAATTCCATCAAAATTAAACAAAACAATGAGCCTGTCCCTTCTGCTCATGCTCATTAAGACTTTGCAGCTATGAAAAAAGGCATGAACTACTATAAAATTGAGATTTGTTTCCGTCCACTTGCACAAATATTATAAATAAGACTTTCCTTATAAAAATCACGAGATGCTTGTGGCATATTTTGTAAAATGTGACTAGAAAAAGACAACAAGATATTGTTAATAAATAATACATTCAATAACAAAGCAATTTTTGCTATTGAGAGACATCTAGACATTTTGGGGTACAGTCACCATGAAACCACCTGAAAAAGAGACATTATTCAAAGGAGCACTGCACACTACTTGAAAATGAACAAATTCTACTGACATAATAGAAAATACATTATTGCCGGGCAAAGAAAGATAAACCCTTAGTCCTTGTAACAGTGTTAGCCGACAGCAAACATTTGCTACATTGGAGAGAATTAGGTTGAAGCCCTAATCACAAGACTCTAAACAACAACACGCTTTGTGATGTTTAACACACTCCACGTAAGTACCTTTGCCCCTGAGCGTGCCAAAATGATGGTGATTCAAGGAGATGTTTACCCAAGTGCTCACATCATTTTGACACAACATCCAGCCTATAAAGCTTACATACATCATAAATGATACAATAAATATTACATGCCAGTCACTGGAAGTAAGACAAATCCATGGAATTACGCAACCTCAGAGGCATAATGGTTTGCTTATCCACTTTAAAACCATCTCAAGACAATGAACTACCACATTACCATCACATTTTTCAATAAACTGGGCAGGATAAGAAGGAACGCAAATCAAAGTACTAGAATTACGCAAGGGCAAAATTCACCAGCTAACACTGAAGTCCCACATCCCATTGCTCCTTTGGAAATACTGTGTGAGAGAGCAAAAATGGCAATTATGCCCAGTCCCTAAAGAGTCGGGAGACACTTTGCATCTGTCCTGCCTGGGCTACTGTATACAAGCATTACTATAAACCACAGACTGATCCCAAGTCCTTCCAAACATACGTTTATGGTATGGTACGTTTCACCATTGATTCAAGCATCACTTGCTTGAGCACTCCACCGGGAGGAAGGCTTGCCCTCTCTCATAGCCAGCCTTGCAGATAGGGTCAGCTACACAGCAGGAGGTCCGAGATGTGCAGATGGTATGACAGGGAAGGCGAGAGCAGGGACCTTGCAACTACAGGCGGAGGCAAGCAGAAGCCAATCATGATTCCTCAAGCAACGCTTCCTGGGCTGCTTGCCTTCAAATAACCTATTTTGTCCCCAAAACGAAACACCAGGGAGTTGGTATAACCCCAGTGATGACCCAGCTGTGGGTTCCCTGGGCCCCTGTGGCTGGGCAGGTATTTCAGGATCGCTGCAACTCGGGGACAAGGGAACAAATGTCAGTCCCTCCTGAAATCGCTGACTTCTCATGAATACCTCAGTTAGGTAAATGCAAAATTAATAATTTTTGAAAAACCATTGCCTGGCCCATTTCTGTTCTAGCCAAGCTCAAAACTCCTTCCTCGAGTTGCGTGCATGTCTACGCCTAGAAGAAATGGAAGCAAGCTCACAGCATTTTAGCTTGCACTTGAGCTTCCAGCCATAAGCAAGCAGCAAACTGTACCAAACCACAGTCACTTACTTACCTGGCACAGGAACGGACTATTGAATTCCATGGGCAGGAAACACATGGTATGGCATCATCAGTGAGCCCAACTGATCTCCCAGCCAGTGCAGCCCTATGAGCCCACGCCTGGGAAGAAGTCTGAACTGCTGGAAATGCAAATAGGTTTTCCCTTACAATGCTGGAAGGAAGCGTATTTAACTTTAGGAAGAGAGCAGGTTTTTTATTACCGTCATGATGGTAAAGCTTACATTACCAGAATCTGAGTCTGGTCGTGAAAAGGGAGATAGATGAAAGAGGATGTGGTTCACTGCAAAAACTGCTAGAAATATCTTCTTTCCATTTCACTTCTCTTTTTTATATTACAGAGCTCATACTAATAATCCAGTTCATGGACACGACACTCAAAAACACATGCAGTCTTTTACATTCATCATCATCTGCATGCTACGTTTCACAGTTCATTATCAAAGCAATGTACCACTTTAAAAATATCACAGCGAGGCACCTTTAATTTTCTTCATATATTTGTTTGTGTGCTTTTCTCTTGAGCTTTCAGAAATAGCCAGGTGAAACCAGCACTAACACAGGTTAAAGCAAGGTGTCTGGTATGCGTTAGAAACGCAAAGGTTTACAAGTCCTTAAAGGACTTCCAGCATGAAGGCAGAATTGCTGTGTCACCTTGAACTGCCAGAGCTGGGGAAGATGAAAATGACTACAAGATTTCAGTTGCTAACTTAGATACTCATATTTGTCCTTAAATACATTTAAAAAAAAATAATCTAGGTTTCTAAATGAAAATATCCTATGCTCATGGTGCAAAATCAGACTTTACAGCAAACTGTTTGCACATTCAGACTTCCTGCTCTTGACCTGTAAGTGGCTAAAGCCTGGCATGAAAACACTTTGCACCGTCTTCCCTTCCACAACAAAGGAAAAAGAGTTGTGTTGCTATTTGTGTTGATTGATCTAGCAGTTGCATTTGAAGTTTCTTCTGCTTTTAAGAGGGCCCAGACATTTGCTGGCTCGTCCCTCAGCAGATGTCTTGGCTCCACTGCGGCACTGGGAGGCTGCAGTGCGGAGCCAGTCAGCCGAGGGGAGCTCCCAGCACCCAGCTCTGGTGATGAGCTGCTCAGGACCAGGAAAGGCAGGGCAGGAGATGACATAACCCTGCTCCATGAATTTCCAGCTGGGAGACTATTTCTCAAATTCAAAACTATCCTTCCCAGCAGGGTCAGCGAGGCTGGCTGTGTCTGAGCACCAGGTGCCCCACGCCACGTCCCGGGGAGGGAGCACACGGCAGAGAGCAGATGGCAGCAGCTCCTGCTCAGCCTCTGGCAAGGAAGGGCTGGGACCACGCTGCGGATTTCATCCCGGGGCTCGTATCACCTTCCGCTGCCCGCTGGCTCTCCTCTCACCCAGCCAGACTGTGAGCACCCAACAGCCCCGAGACTACCCCAAATCCCTGTGCCAGCCTGGCCCCACTGCTCAGCACAAGGTACGGCCCTGGCAGCACCCCTGAGCATCCCCCAAAGCCACTGAAGAAGAGCATAAAATCCCCTTCATTTAAAATTCAGACTACTAGTAAACTCTCCAGAGGAACAGAAACCTTACTAAGTGCAATTCCTGTACATTACACGTAGTAATAATTTAGGTATTGGATGAGAATCTGAGAGATATTCACTGAGATGCAAACAAAAGAAAAAATGAAAAATAATGTCACTGGAAAGAATACATGTACCAAAAACAAGAGGAGAACTAGATTGATACCAATTTGAGTTGTTTATATCCATGCCTCAGCTTGTAACTTCCATGAAACATAAAATGAAAATAAAAAATATTTTTATCACCGTGGTAGTTACAGGCCATTATTAAGAAGGTTTATTAAAGACTCCTTGTTTTTCACTGAGGTCGAAAGCAATTTTGGAAATAAATTTATATTTTACTGATGCCTGATTGCCTATAAGTGCACTAAGATATTGCAAAGATTCAAGATCTGACTGCGTGCAATTTAGGCTAAAACCCAAAGACACTTAAAGCCAAACTGGGTTTTATGAAAGCCAGAAGAATTTTCAGTTCTCAAAGACTTTTAATATTTAAGAGGAAGATAATTTGTCAAGACTTCATCATTGATCATCATACGTAGTGTTATGAAAAGAAGATACTGTGCACAACACAGGATAAAAGCATAAGACCAACATTTTTCAGACAACCAGCACCTGAGACTAGAATTGAGCCTTAGCTATAAATTGTCATTAAAAAAAAATGAGAATAAAGAAAGATTTCTTCCCTGCAAAAACTATCAGAAAAGAAAAATTGCAGTTGAATAGCAGGGGGAAAAGATCATATCATTACATCAATAAAGTCTAACAAAATTATTTGGCAATGAGTGGAAACATTAGCAGGCATCAGATCCATCATGCACAATAAATTACTTGAGGATATCTAATTCCCAGATACAGCCAGTCAATGGTGAGGCTTCACACTGTAGCAAAAGCCTTTTTTCATTTTCACTTGGCTCATACAATATACTTGACAGATAGAGCAGCACATGGATCACTTCTATGCAACTTGCTGAAACAAGGACATGACTTAGATCATGATTTGATTTCAGACTGTGACACCTTAGCGCAGCAGATATTTGAAATGCAGTAATATATCTGCCTTACAACCACCACCACCAAATAGCATCAAATGCTCATGCTCTACACTTGTGGAAAAAATCAGCAGCTTACAGAATCGGAACCTTTAGCTAGGTAGCATAATCTGGCACTGCTTGAAAATATCTTAATTTAAAATTTTCATAGGATGAATTCCCTCAGGTTTGAGAACAGACAGCTGGTTAAAATCTAGGCAATTCTGTTGATTTGACAGGAGCCAGAACAGTAAGAGAGAGCAGCTAATTTGGCTTATACATAGAAGGGCAGGGCAGAGAGAAGAAAACCTTCTTTTCTCATTAAAATGCATGACTTTTCATTTTCCTACAATCTACGTGTTATCTGAAGGTAATGTCCCTATTGTACTTACTAACAGTGAGGGTGGATTTTAACATATAAGCATAAAGTCAAGTCAAATAAACAAGTTTATTCGTTTGCTTGTTTTCACTGTTCAAACCTTTATATTTCATAAAACTTCTGTTTTTTCACTTTACTTCCCAAGCGTGAGTTAACTAACTCTCAAAACATCTCCCAGTGAGCTAAATATAATCTCCATTCACCTGACAGAGAAATCACCGCAGGAAGAAAGATACCAAACATTCTGAGGTAAGTGGTATCGGAAATAAGAAAGCCTTCATTTTAATTCTGAGTTAATACAGTAATTAGTACTAGGAAGATGTGAAATACTGCATACAAGCTTGCTTGCACTCGGTATTAATAAACCTGAAGTGGTTTATGTCTCTGTTATGGTTTTAGGTTTAGAGCCCGGATGAGAGTTCACTGTAGTGCAGAGGAGATCTTAAACAACTTGTGAACGCAGCAGGTTTCATCCTGGTACCACAAGAACAGAGGGAAAGAGAAGCGAAAAGAGTGAAGACCTAACACCTGTTAATAACTTTAGTTCCCAGTCCAGCAAAGCATTTAAATACATGCTTGCATTCCTTCATCTTTACCAAAAAGACTGTGCCATCTTGCATATTTATCTCCTTTCTGATCTTTGGCTAGTTCTTTAGACACCACGACTAAATGGCAGTACGTAAACAGTAACAGACTTCGGAAGATCTGAACCTCTGTCCTGAGGATTTTTTTTTTTTTCTTTCTTTTTTGACTACATTTGGAGTACAATATTTAATTTTTAATCTAAGGAGACCACACGGAGTAGTCTAAAATTTGAAGCTTTGCAGCAGTACAGACTTGAGTACAAAGCTAGAAGTGCAGAATAACTTGAAAACCAGGGGAAACACTCACATATCTCTTAGCATAGACTTTGTTCAGTTATTGGTGTATTTTAGAAAAAAATGGGATTTTTTTCACGTGTAAAATCTATGCAATTTTTTTTCACTATATGATTTTAAAGTAATTCTTCAAGATACTAATCAGCGTTTGAGATATAAACGTCAGACTATCAGCTAATTTGTTTATATTTACAGAATTACGTGCCTATATATTATTTAGGTAGTCTACAGAGACCTCTAAAAAGGGTAAATAAGAGTTCTGATTGACACTTCATTCCATTTTTAATGCAAGATGAAGTGCACGAAGAAAAGAAAAATCTACTGTTTCTGCCTGTGCATGGGAGAATTCTTGGAAATGCTTATGGGGTAGGAGTTTCAAGAGCACTGAATGCTGACCTAATCCAATATTGGCTCAATGGGGATTTCATTACTGGTATAAATAAAAACACAGTAAGTGTTTTTTGGAAGTCCTTGCCCTATGCAGCATCAGGCATTCACCTTCCAGTGACCTCCTCACAGATACAAGTCTCATACTCAGATAAAATGGCTTTTGCATACAGACAGTCTGTTTTGCAGCAGGCCAAACAATCCAGTGTGACCAAATGATACACTTAAGGACTTATTTCAAGTTATTTCAGTGCTCATTTCAGTTTTCAGTACATTCAAAGCCCAGTCCTTTAAACTTAGTCAATGTATGATCTTCAGGATCAAAGTCCACACTTGAAGAGCCCTCGCAGAACTAAGAAATACCACTCGGCATATGGGAAACATCAAGCAGGCAGAGCTGCGGCTAAAATACCTTTGTTATTGTCAGTGCAGCACACTGTATCATCTGCTGAAACTCTACAGCTCAGGAGGCAGCAATCAACTTGCGTGTTTGCAGGAGCTCTGCCAGACTACTCCAAAACATCGTTCTCCTGAAAAATGGGACATGTTCTGTCAGTTTTGCTCCACATACTACTAAAAGCTATGGGTATCTGAAAAGAAAACTTGCACTCTTGAAAAAAGGAGTGTTTCTTTTCAGCGCATGTAGGAATTATAAAAGAAAGTGTTCAAGCATTTTCTACAAAAATTAATACATGCAGAGAAGAAAAAGCAGTTGTGATTATGGCACTCTCACAGCACACCAAGATCCTGGTCAAAGACATCCGAGCAGGGACTTGAATCTGAGTCTCGGTGCTCCAGATTATACTGTTCTAATCAAAATCTCTTTTCCTCTGTGCATCTACTTTTAATGAAAATGTTTCCTTTACTACCAAGGTAATCACACAATAACAAAGCTTCTCGCAGAATATGTAGATTCCCTAACTTCTTGGTAAGAATTTAGCTTAAAATATATTATGCATCTGTAATTGCTCCCTTCCAATAAACAGAAAATGATGCAACTCATCTTTGCTATGGGCCCCATCTGAGCAAAACAATTCATTGAATATACAATTAGAAATCAACAGGAACTATTCAAAAGGTACTTTAGTGTTTTATTGAACACCAGCTTATTCAAAAACCCAGAGAACAATTACTTGTGGTGTTGCTTTCTTATACTCACTTTGGATTCACTCACAATAGTTAAATCTAGTCTAAAAGAAAAAAGGGTTTAACTTGGACAGTGAAGATGCCAAATAACACAGTAAATTCCAGGTGGTCTGAGTGCTAAAGGTTCTCTTGCCTTAGAGGGACCCAAACAGGATAAACATTCAGCTCAACAGAAAGCTGAACAACTCAATAGCAGCAGGGAGTACACGTAGATTATTTTAAGATGCAGTTTTAATAGGCCCTTCTGAGACTTGCCAGGGATCAAAAGTGTTTCAGGGCAAGAAGCAGGCTGGTCTCCAACGGGATGAGCTGCCATCATTTCCAGTAAGCCCAGCACTTCTGACTGAGAAGCAGGAGAGGGCTAACCTTGCCATGAATAATTATCTAGGACCTGGTCTGCAACGGCACTTGCTGAATCATACCCACGGCAGATCTAAATGGAGCCACTCCGATGGCTGCCAAGTCCCAGCAGCAGTCAACAGCCTTATCCTTACATGCTACTGCCCTGAACATACCTGCTGCCTTCACACGGGTGAGGACTACTTGCTGTCCCCAAGCGCAAGCGGCACGCCGGGGTTGGCTGAACTCAACACACAGCTGAACTCCTCAGTCCTGGCATCACCCGCATGGACTACTGGGAGCTGGTCACTGAGCTGCAATCCCCTGTCCCATGCAGTGCCTAAGCACCAGCTAGGACAGCATCGGTGGGCGCCCGACAAAGCCACAGCAGGATGCTCACAAGCAAACTATACACCGCTAGGGAAAATGCTTAAGGTTTTGCTCTGCCCTGCACAGTTTAGCCTTACAGACACAGTCGGGGTGTTTTCACAGTCCTGCGGAGACCTCTGAATGCAGCCCATGTTCAGAAAAAGCATGAATCACCATCTGGAGGTGCCCGTCTCTCCTGATGTAGAGAGAACCTACGCAACCATTTTCAATTAACAACTTTTTTTTACAGCTGAAAAGACAGAGTGCAATTCATTTTTAGGTATATGCATTAAGCTGAAGAGGCTGAATACACCAGGGCTCAACCTGCTGTAATAAAAACTGAAGAAAATGAATAATCAGGGAGGAGTAAGTAGCTGTTTCAGTTCTCATTGCTGCCAAAGAAATATCAGCTAGGGAGAATAGTTTAAGCCTCCTGTTGGGTATTTGTGTTACACTTAGGAAAATTAGTTTGTTAGTATTTAACAAAAAGGCCAGTAAGTCTTTTACTAATTGTTCTGTTCAAAAACTACCAAAAAGTCAAACATCTGATACATTCCAAGTGACAAAATCTGGGAATTCAAGAAAAGAGAAGCTATTTTACAACAATCGCTTTGAAAAACACAGCCTTCTTCCATCCTCTTTCCGTTCTCCAGTGATAGAATTATCAACACCTAACTGAAGTCGTATTTTTGATTTGGAGCTAACTCTTGTTGGATTTATCAACACTTTAGAAAAAAAGATGGTTCAAGATGACAACGTATATTAGCTACCTTATGGCTGATTTTTTTAAATCACACTTCTAATCCCAAGGAGAATGGTCATCAGGAAGGATAGAGCAGAGAGATTCTTTAGGATGACTTCTTGAGGCACAAATACAAGTCTAGATGATCCCAGAGGGAGATCTGATGGAACCACATGACATCAGGAGCAGGTCCCATTAGGGAGGTCACAGCACACCAGGACAGCCACAGCCCCCAAAGCATCCCCCAAACAGCCATGGAGCCAGGGAATAGGCATTTCTGGACAAGGTCTGATGAATTTTGTTTACTAGGAAGCAACAGCTAATGGAAATCCCACCATATCATTTCATGAAGGAGACGGTGACTCAGGATAATAGCTGGTTAGTCCATTTTATACATGTGTTTTGGGGGGAGTGGCAGGAGAGAAGGGAAAGACAGATTCTTCATCGTCATTCTTTGTTCCATTGTATTTCCCTTTCTGTTTAATCAGTTTCCCCACCTCATAGCATTTTGCTTTGCTGCCATCCTGCAGAAAACCATCGGTAGGTCATAGGTAGTCCATTTTTCACAGTCATTACCAGATGAAAATGTCCTACAGTTGCTTAGAACTGAGGATCTTTATCAAGAATTGCTACACTCCAATTTGTTACACCACTGATTTGATCTTCCTTTTATCCAGCATCATCCAACTCTTCAAGAACTGCCTGTCCTTCACATAACCTGGACTTCTTCCAATACTTACTAATCTATTGAACTGAAGAAAAGAACCAAAGCAGGCAGCAAATGGTGAGATAGCATCCACCACCTTCATCATCCTCATTTCTAGATCAAAAGTTTCCTCACTCGTGTTCTCCTTATTAATTACAGGCAAGGGTGAGCCAGATATTAAACCAGTTTCCATGAAGATGTATAGAGGAACGGTTTCACATAACTACCACAGTTCAGACATTGTTTAAAAAAGCAGATGTTTTGCTTAGTTTCAGCTCCCACAGAAGTGCAAACTCAGCAGTGTATGTTATGACACCATTTTGGTGAAGCTAACAAAACGGCAAAAGTAGTCAAGTCGACAAAATGGCCAATATTTCTATATTCTACAAAAGTTAAGCTGTAACAGAGGCTTGGACCTTTGACTTTTGTAGCTGGTTCACCCCAAACTTGGTATCTTCATTTCAGCAAAAATATAAAAATACAACATTCATGAATAAGAGTCGTACTAGTATAGTAAGGTCTGTGCCAAAATTATAAATGTTTTTATTCTCATGAGCACATGCACCCCTTCTCTATGATTTGTTTGCTGGCTTCTCTTTTGCTCGTCTGTTTTAGAAGGAGCTCCAAAGGCTTCGCAATCAACAGGAAGGAGAAGTTTCACATAGTTTTGGCACAAGTTCAAAAATTGGTCTTGATTTACTCAAAAGCATATACACCCCCAAAAAGATTATATCTAGAGCAATTTCAGTACTGAATATCTTCCATGCACAGCTCTTGTAAAGGAATTTAATTTATTCTGCTTACAAACATGGGGCAATGCTTCCTATGCAGAATGATTCCAGCGCTTCTGTACCTGTCACCTCTATGATAAAATTAATAACTAGGAGCATTAACAAATCATTTGGCCAGTCTCAACTACTTTTTATTGAAGATGAATTGCAGTAGCTTTCAACCTGGCAAAGACTCGTGCAGCTTTAGCTACGCTATCAGAGAAATTCAGGGACTGGCAGCGGAAATAGAGAAGCTAGAGTAGGGAATTTCACTAACAAAATAAACATCAAGATTTCAATCCACTTCAAGGAAAATACAGCAACACAAGCAATGAGATTTGATTAAGGGCACTGCCATCAATGGACTAGAATCAATCAGTAAGTAAATGCTAAATGGATATAATCACTCTGACCAAAGTTTGCCATGGCTGCGAGATGCCGATTTCTCATGGTTAACACCTACAGTTAGCCTCCTGGATTTGCTTGTGCCTGTCTTTAAACAGAAGTATGGTCCTATCCCATGGTGTGACCTCCCTCCTGAAGAAGGATGCAACTTCAGTCCCTTGCATGCAATGCCATATTTCACATCAATGATCCTATACATGGACACACACCCCGCGCCCTAGATTTAGACAAGGCAAGCCTCACGCTGAGCAGCAGCATGGACGGAGCATATTTACTCCAACATTTCTGTCAGGCAGCTGCCACTCTCACGTTCCCAGCTGCTTTGCTTTTTGTGTGTGTGTGTGACTGCTCTTGCCACAAAACACTTGCAGTACTCTCCTGCATCCCTTTTTACTTGCTGAGCTAAAGGCTGATCACTGGCCAGTGTTTGCATGGACTGGCAAGTCAGCCAGCTAAAACAGATTTTGCTCTCTCAAAAGGGGCATTTATTTTCATTTCTCTTCTTTCCTTAGCTGCCAGTTTTCTGGAAGTTATAGAAAATTATTTATCCTTGAAGGCTTTACTTCCCCATCAAATGTGGTTGTCTTTGAAAGATGCAGTTATATTCACTATACATAAATGTGAACAAAGCCAGAATTATCAATTTCTCCAACATCAGTCACACATCACACACAGCCTGGGTCTCTCCTACCCCCGTAATTTTTTGGAAGCTATCTCCTTGCAAACGTGAGGACTGCAGACATCAGAAGGGACTCACAAAGACCACAGGTTCAGTCTGCCTCAGTCTTACAGAGGTGGGGACTACAACATCTCCAGATACCCACAGCACCGGTTGAACATGAACAAGCCAGACATTATGAAACACTGCACACAGTTTTCCTACAAAAATACATGTTTTTCTCTTGTTCTTCCAATCCAATTATTTTCCCAAGACATGGAAAAAAGGATTACCAAAGGGTTGGAGAGCTGTCAGAGAGGTTCAGAACTAAATTCCCAAGTACTGATAAAAATACAAAAAAATGACCAGCAAAGAGGCAGTTCCCCCCTACTCTCCTCATTCCCTCCCACCCCCAAGGAAATGCTGGCCTCCTGATGAAGTGCCATTTTAGCACACCATATTTCGACTGTTGTTCTCACAGATAATGTCATCTTTAAAGCACTAAAAAGTGCAAAACTTGACACGTACAATAAAAACCACACAGGCACCTCTTCTTCTCCAAGAAGGGCAGCTCAGTAAAATTCTGCCATAACAAGCAGTAAAGAAAATTACTTTCAAATCCTTCCTCACGGAGTACCCACATCATAGATAGAACAAATATAACGAAAGGGAACGAATTATCAAGTGATGTTCCATCAGTGTGTTGACTGTACTTTTAACAAAAAAATGGACAAAGATAAAATGGGCTATAGAAGCACATTCGGATTTTATCTCTAGAACACTATTTAATCCAAATCTCCATGTTACAGTTTACACTGCCCTGTAATCCTATGGAACAGTGCCCACTTTATGCTTGAAATATCCATATTTAGAAAGAAGATTTTAATATGAAACATAGGGTTAAAAAGCAAAACATTATTTCCCCCCCCCCCCCCCCCAGTGTCCTACATAGATAGTTGAATTATTCATATTTAAAGAAGAGCCACGGATTTTGCTTTTTTTTTTTTTTTTTTTTTTAATTATAACTATATAACTTGTAGCTGGTAGTCTACAAAGAGAGACGTTGTCAACATATGATAGGACACATCCCCCAAAATACTAGCACTTTGGAGCTAAAACAGGTAGCACAGGAAGTTGTTGTGGAAACCTGATGACAGTTTTGTTGTTTCAACATTTTGACTAGAATTTCAGCTACTAATGATAGAAGGATAAGAAAAAGAACACTGGTCTGGATTTTAAAGTTAATGGTGATAACATCTTGCAGCTGAAATTGCACCGTGGACTGAGCTGGTATTCTCTTCTTGTCCTACAGTGCTAAACCAAAGCAAACAAACAAAAAGATTTCTCATTTACATGGCGATAGGACCATCTGCTGCCCAAGTAATAACCCAAAATAAAACAGTCCTTCAGGCGCTGCGCCGGCCGGAGCAGCGCACATGCAACGCGCACACTGACGTAATTCACCCACTGCGAGGAGAGAGGCTGCCTTACGTAAGGGCCTGCCGTTTTCTTTTTTTACTTTTTTCTTGCTGGCTATGCAGTTTTTCAGTGCTCCCAAAGGCTGTTTTATTTTTCAGACTATCTTTAACCAGAGACAGTCCTGCAAGAAAAGTACAAGTCTTTAAGGCTAACATTACAATCCAAGCAGAAGAGCTAGTCACACAAAGAGAAAGGATTTTCGAAGCTTCAACTCATTTTAAATGACACATTCATTTCTGCAGTTTTTCTGCTACAAGCAAATTAAGAACCTCATTCTGCATTCCACTGAACACCTCAAATCCCCTTGACAGTCAATGAACATCTGGAGTCCAAATGAATACAGAATTAATCCCCAAGGCTGGACAGCAAAACAGGTCAGGAACCATCCCTGCTACAAAAGTCACTGCGGAAATCTTGCAGCAGGTCAACTGAAACCAGGCTGCACTTCACTACTGGCTTTGTAACACAAGTTTTATTTTCAGACCAATTTCCCTTAACCAGCTCTTGCCCACAGTATAGCATTAGCATAGCTATAAGTGCAATGACCTAAACTATCCTGATAAAACCTACAGCAAGTAGGTCCACCCATACTCAGTAGCAGGGCATTCCTAGGACATTCTTCTAACCAGATTCTTAGCACCCTTCACTCTCCCAAGAGTCTTTGGAAGGAGTTGATGGTACTCAGCTCCTGGGGCTTTTAAGCCTTTCCTTTTCCTTCCATTGGGGGAAAAAAAAAGTAGAAGAAAAAAAAGGAAAAAGAAAAAGGAAAGAAACAAAGTTAACACCACACACACGCTCTCCTACATGCACACCCCACACACAGAGGAAAAAAAAAAGGAAAAAGGAACATTGTACACGGTGCCAATCTGGAATGAAATGGATTTTTGAACAGACAGTCATATTTGGCACTGTCAGCAAAAGCTTGTGAGTGGCCCTGTGTCTCTCCGAGCCTTAATGCCCTTTTTACATCGGTCATTTAAAAATGTCCCCCGGAAAGTTCAGCTGTGCTGCTTCTGACATTACTTTCATAATGCTGCTGAATGGACTCAATGGAGACATTCGCTTTCCCCCACCCCAGTTCCATAAAGCACTATACATTAAGGACGTGTTCCATTTGGCCTTCAAGTAGCATTTTTATGGTCCATGCAGATCCACGATTATTTTCCCTTTAAAAAGAATCAACAGAAAACAGAACTCTCTGTTGGAGAGCATGGAAATTAAAAACTATTGGATCTCCCAAACCGACTCCTACAATCCTCAGGCAGAAGAATGGATTAAAGGGTCCTCACATGGTTCTAGCTGCATTCTCAGTACACCACTTTTATGAAGAAACCAGAGCTGTAGAAATTCCTCCGGCATGGCGTGGAATCCAGTATCGGGCAAGACATTGTCATAGTAATGATGGCTAATAAACTTCCCGTGCAGGTCCACCGAGAATGGCCAGAAGCCATAAATTGTTACTTCTTCACACAGACCAAGGGCGGCACTGACTA
Organism: Aptenodytes patagonicus; assembly: GCF_965638725.1. NCBI lineage: Eukaryota > Metazoa > Chordata > Aves > Sphenisciformes > Spheniscidae > Aptenodytes > Aptenodytes patagonicus. The sequence goes on along the minus strand of NC_134949.1, from coordinate 75,864,674 downwards.
GGAAAAGTCCCGTGGAAAGCCGTTTGGCATGGATACCTTTGCTCTTCCAGAACTTGCCAATGTCACGCAGGAAATTGGGGTTGGCAAAAAGGACTGCCTGCTTGGCACCGAAGTCCTCCAGGGTGTAATAGACACGTAGGGAGGGTCCTGTCCCCGTCTTCATGGAGAATGCTGGCATGTAGATGTAGCTGTGGTTATACACCTTCACGCTGTCCACAAACGCTTTTCGAGACCACAACAGATTCTGGAACCTGTAAAACAACAGAGAAAAACAAGTTGGTCACACATAGGTTCTCCCAGTCATTTCAAAACCCAGCTAAAAGCTGCTCTTCGTACACATATTTACAATTACCGGCACACCTTTCTCGACCCAGAGAAAGTCCAGACAAACTTCTGACTGTCTGACACTGCCTCTCTTCTAGAAACATAAACCTGAATAGACAGTTGAAAACTATCTGGTATCCTGCTAACTCCAGAAACCAAAAAGTTTCTGATTTCATCTTTTCAAAAAACCCTGAATGAACACTGACAGTTTTCCTGAAAATCAATCATTTTTAGTGACATTTTTCTTTTTGTCCAAAACCCAACTTATTTTTTCAGGCACAGGAATCTTTAAAAGAAATTTTAAAGTCCGTGTTGTTCTTATTTCTTAAAGGCATACTAAAAAAGAATCAAAGTTACATGCTGAACAAGCAACACCAAGAAATAATTAAATAAAAACTTTGGACTTATAAAACTTGTAAGACTTGGAAGAATTGTTTTTGTTATGCCTGTATAGTGATTTAGGTTGTGCTACCATAGTAGTTAATTCTCGTTCTGGAACTGAGAGAAATCTCAAAGAACATACTTTGTTACAAACAATAAGACAGAAATCAATGAATTGTTTTGGATAAGTGGCACCACAAAAATTTAGCAACAGGCACCAAACAATATTCAGAGTTGGTGTTTAAGATGGCACGATTTACACACTGAGTAGGTTTAAAAGCAGCTGGTATTTGTAGCACACAAGTTAAAGGAGAGACTAGATGGCAACTATGAGGAGGGCAAAGTATATGTACAGATTGTTTCTCTAATATGATAGTCTTCTCATCTCTTGATATAGAAACAACATCAGGTTACAATTTGTTGAATTGCCAATAGCTATTTGCTGATGTCTGTTTTATCCCTGATGTTAGACTTATATACTACTCCAAAACCAGCATCCTGTCAAGACCATAACCTTTCCTTGCCATATGCTTCTGGATATGCCAAGAGGAACGAGACATCTGGCAGGAAATCCTAGGCCATTCACACACACCAAAACCTGGACTGATGTTTGACCTGTCCTGACGTCTGACACTAAACAAATCACATTTCAGTAAAATATTAAAGTATCCCAAATATATATCATTGGATGTAGCTGATACGGAGGTCAGCCAGAGCCACGGGTAAAATCCAATACCTAAACCACAAACTTGCTAAGTAACAGGAACACTTGCTGTCTTGGGGTGTTGACTGCATTGGAGGGTACCTTTGCATGAGAAAGTCACTATGATTTACTCTCGATAATCTGCTTTCTTTCCAGAGTCCACGTAATCTTCAGAGCATCACTAAGTCCTCCCCGCCTTTACCACGTGACACTGATCTACAGACTTCAGCATGCAGGCAAAGTTTACTACATTAAAAGCCACTTCTGCACAAGCCTCACAGGCACTCCTTTCATTGCAGCTGGGTTGCTCTCCTGCATGTGATCCCTAATTTTTTCTCTGCTCCCAAGTGCCTGTCTTGCCCTTGTTGCTGCCTCCTCTCTCTCAGTTTCCTGCAGCTAAGACAAATGTGTCATGACTGATTTCATAGTCACACAGCAGAGGAGTCAGAACAAAAACTTGAGACAACAGCACTGGATTTTTTTTTTCCTTTCTCTGGTGCAGGCAGAGATAGGCATAAGAATACCTTTTTTAAAGCATTATGAAGAGAGTAATTTTGTGTATAGACCTCTTTGAAACAACAGCAAGAATCACACACACAGCAAGATACACAGGTTTAAGTAGGATGCCAGACGACCTCAAGAAGCGCCAGATAAAATTTCAGCTGAAGCAATTGCCAACAAAAAAATACAGCTTCAACAGCATTGAAGTGTCTCATGAACATGTACCAGGTTTTCTGAAGTCTTTGTTTTGGCAGAAAACTTGAAATACTCCTAATAAGTTGAAAGGTTTTGTTGACATTTTCAACATGCAATATTTGGTCTCCTGATTTGCTACAAGTTTCTTTAAAAATTTCCTTCAAGCAGGATTAGAATAAAGCTGTTTTGAAGCAAACCCCCTGAAATCTGCCTGGGTCTTCATTACTGTTTTGCTCTGCAGATCTGCTCCTACTGCATGGTGCTATTTGCTAATGTAGACAAAGCCACTCTCTTCCAAGCAAGAAATCAATTCAACCTGAACATACAAAACAAAACAATAAAAATAATTTCATAACTTATTGCATTTGGCATTCTTTTCTGTAGAAATAGCCAAGACACAGCTGAATATAGAAGGCCAGCCGAGACCAAGGTGCCCTGGCAGAAATTCATTGTCTCACTGTACCTTCTCATATGGGCCCTCTCACTCCATCACTATCAGACCTTTAGCTAAGTGTTCCCCAAAACAGGCTTTACCATCCTCTCTTCCTAAGGAGCAGCAAGACAACCTGTCAGATTATCCTGTACAGGAGTTGGGTGCATCCTATCAAACTTGTTCCATTTCCACCAGGACACAGTCACTGAGGCTAAAAAAAAAAATTCCCTAGCTTAATACTTTCAATATTCACCTAGGCCCTCAGAGCCTCAGTATCCAAACCCTGTTCTAATCACCCTAATTGCTTACAAAAGGTAGAATAAGACCAGCAGCAGGCTTTCAGACTATCCCCCTCCCCATAACTTGGGACATCCACTGGGAGGTGGGAGATGCAGGTTCAAACTCCCTTTCGCAGTAAGGGGAACTTGAGCACACAGCTTGATGCGATGGGGTCCCTGCACCTTGGCTGAGGGGAAGGCAGAAACACATCATCTGTCACTCCTGGAAGCTGGTTTCACCATGTCCACTTACAGCTGGTTAACAAATTTCACTTCAGGTGGCAAATAGAAGTGGTTATTCTGAAACTGCATTTTTTCAGCAAATTTACCATTCCCAGAAAAGCACTGCACAGCTCTAAGATGAATACATTAAAATTGCTCAGATACAGTCACAGAGGGCCAGGGACTGTCTCTGAATATTCAATTGCTATCATTGCCACAATGCGTTTACATTTCTTCTAGATGAATCTCCCCAAATGCCTTATAGTAACGAGAAGTGAACGGCACTGCCACGAGAGCAGTGCATGGGAGGGACTTCACGCAGAAGGGACAGCATTTGTCATGCTACTGCAAACTGTCCTTCAGGAACATCATCACCTCCTGGAAACCCGTGCCTCACTCAAATGACCTGGATCGTAGCGTCAGTAGGCATCACGCCCAGTTCAACAGATGGACATTACACAGGTAGCCAGGAGCCCATGTAGAAGCCTAACACGTGCTGATTACAGCTGGTCTGATGGCCTAACACAGCCAAAAAGCTGCTGCCCATCTTGCGCTCCGCATGAGGGGAGATATAGAAGCAAATGAAATTTTCTGTTCCCCATTTGTAAAAATAGAAGCCCTATCCAGCTTTCTGACATTTCACAGGCTGGTTAGAGGCTGCGAAATCTGGGGACAAACGCCATGCATCAGCAAGTTTCTAGAAATGGTACTAGAAGCTCAGGTGTATCTTCCTTTAGCTCCCAATCCAGACAAGGAGTCCTGCAGGCAACCCCACTCTAGTGGTGGCTTTGCGGGTACCATACCGCATCCGTCCCAGCAGACAGCAAGGAGGCTACTCCATGCCTGACAGAGAGACCAGGAGGGCTTTTCCTCTGCAGCTGACCAGCTCTGTAGCGCACGTGTGAGCATGACAATATGGTTCCTTCCTGCTTGTCCTGGCATGGACGCCGTCAGCCTCATGCAGTCCTTGCATCCAGATGGGCAGAAACACCTTCCCTCATGCTGATCCTTGCCTGGCCTTCTTTGAATGAGGAGCCTCTGGTTCCTAGTTAGAGGTCGCTTCTACCTGACATGCTTTGAACACTCGCTACTCTCAGCGGCACAGCCCAAAAGCTGTGCAGCTCGCGCCCACCCACAGGGCTTCAAAAGAAACCCATCAAATGATCCAGCCCCTCATGCAAGAGTGCATCTCGGGTGACGTTATCTCCCCAGCTCAGCTCTGAGCAAGAAACAGCTGAATGGCTTTCAGGGTCATCCTCTGACCTTCTGCAGTTAAGCTCACACAAACGCATGGCAGGTTGCCAGCATTTAGATAAAACTGGAGCTGGAATCTCCCGAGCCCTGAGCAGCACCTGAAGACTATGAGAGTTGCTCAGTAATTTGCAGTAATGCGTCCCGGCAGCTTGATGACAGCCCAGAGAGGTGCCGATGACTGTGAATGCTGGTGAAAGCAGATCACAGCACATTCAGCCCAGGTGCTTTACTTCCACTGCACTCATTAATGGACAGCGAGCAAATAAAATCACGAGCAACACATTTTTTGCTGTCAGGTCCATATGACAGATCAACTTAAAGAGCACAACTTTCAACAGGCACGTGTAGGCACAGCTGCACAGATATCAGAGAAATAATTTCCTTGATACCAGCTGTAGAGTTCCCTCAAATGCTGTGCTCTACTCTTCCAGAGAGAACAATGCATCCAAGAGAAAACTGCCACAGTACATTGCCATGACAGTACAAAGACTTAAGAGCATTAAGTGTTTTGGGTTTTGTTTTTTTATCTGTTTTTAATGTTCTTATTGATGTACTTTAGCAGATATTCGGGGATAGGACTGCTCTCTGGTACTAGGAGATGACTTCCAGTAACCACAAAGAATTTGCTGCAGTGACATTGAGCTAACCCGCTTGCAGATAATAATGGCAGCATTTTCTCGCATATTGGTTTCCTTTTGATCTCCCTGGAGAGTCACTATCTCATGCCTGTGATGATATCCCAGTCACTTACTGTGTTGGCATCTGCAAAGTCACAAGTTCAGCATTGTGGATTAATCACAAGTTGACTTATTGGAAAGAAAAAAAAAAAAGATTGAGTAATGAGGGGAACAGCTCGTATGCCAAAGCAATAGTGTATTATTTTTAAATTAAGACAAATAGAGCTCAAGGGAACAGAGCAGAAGGCATATAAAGACTTATGTATTTGTCCCTATGGCAAAGGATAACCTTACAAAAATTATTTAGATAATTTGATGTCAGCATTAGCCAAGAATGATTTAGCAATTTGCTGCAGCTGTTGGAAAATGCTTACAGCTGGGGTCACAGCAAGTCAGCTTGCAACCACACATCTGAACCTCCACTGCAGTGACAGAGGAGTTTTACTGCACTCATTTCTCAGAGTGCTTTTATGCTTTCAAATCGTGATGCCCTCCTTAATGCCCTGTGCTCTCATTCATATCATGCACTTCTTGATTATTTGCCCCTTCGGGGCTTGTGTAGCCAATCTTACTAAAACACAGACTATGTTTGAATTAACAGCATACTAGTTTCCATGTGCTCATTCTCCACATAGGCACTTTTGGCATGTATTAGGTGCAAGGTAGACTATTCTACTTGTCCACACAGGGAGCCAGAAATAAGCACGTGAAGTGCTTGTTTTATCCTTTTTTGTTTTATCCCAACTTCCCCAACTACACAAGCCATTGTTTACTTAGCCTAAGGATAGCTACCTGACTTAAGATTCAACTATAATACCATTAAAGTCAATGGCAAAACCAACTCTGATCTAACTGGAAGTATGCTCGGAGCCTCAGGCAAAAAAAATGAGGCCTGCAATGCACTTCAGAGTGATTAGAAAAGGTATGAAGTAACATGAGCAATCATAAAGGCTGATTATTAAACCAATGAAATTACAGATGCCAAACATTCTCCACCAATGCAGGAGGCTTTTATTCCTGCGGTAGATCCCAGTGCTTTGTCTAATCTCATGTCAAACAGCTTCAGCACGAGGGATTCTCCCCTGTTCTCACTGCGGGCCCCTCCACAGGCACCACAGTCACCCAGTTGAGAGCTTGTAGCATGGATGGGGTGATGCTATTCCCATCTTTTCCTTTCCCTTTTCTCTCCTCTCTTCCCACCTGACTGCCCTTTATGGACCCAAAGACAGCAAATCATAGAATAGTTTGGGTTGGAAGGGACTTTAAAGATCATCTAGTTCTGACCCCCCTGCCATGGTCAGGGACACCTTCCACTAGACCAGGTTGCTCAAAGCCTCATCCAACCTGGCCTTGAACACTTCCAGGGATGGGGCATCCACAACTTCTCCGGGCAACCTGTTCCAGTGCCTCACCACCCCCATAGTGAAGAATTTCTTCCTAATCTCTAACCTAAATCTACTCTCTTTCATTTTAAAGCCATTACCCCTTGTCCTATCACTACAGACCCTTGTAAAAAGTCCCTCTCCAGCTTTCTTGTAGGCCCCCTTCAGGTAATGGATGGCTGCTATAACGTCTCCCCGGAGCCTTCTCTTCTCTAGGCTGAACAACCCCAACTCTCTCAGCCTGCCTTCATAGGAGAGGTGCTCCAGCCCTCTGATATCTTCGTGGCCCTCCTCTGAACTCACTCCAACAGGTCCATGTCCTTCTTATCTTGGGGGCCCCAGAGCTGAATGCAGTACGCCAGGTGGGGTCTCACAAGAGTGGAGTAAAGGGGGAGACTCACCTCCCTTGACCTGCTGGTCACGCTCCTTTTGATGCAGCCCAGGTTGGCTTTCTGGGCTGCAAGCACACACTGCCGAGTCATGTTGAGCTTCTCATCAACCAACACTTCCAAGCCCTTCTCCTCAGGGCTGCTCTCAATCCATTATCCACCCAGCCTGTATTTGTGCTTGGGATTGCCCCAACCCATGTGCAGGACCTTGCACTTGGCCTTATTGAACGTCATGAGGTTCACACGGGCCCACCTCTCAAGCCTGTCAAGGTCCCTCTAGAAGGCATCCCTTCCATCCGATGTGTTGACCACACCACACAGCTTGGTGTTGTCGGCAAACTTGCTGAGGGTGCACTCAATCCTACTGTCCATGTCGCCAACACAGATGTTAAACAGTGCCAGTCCCAATACTGACCCCTGAGGAACGCCACTCGTCACTGGACACCAAGCCGTTGACCACAACTCTTTGAGTGCAACCATCCAGCCAATTCCTTATCCACCAAGTGGTCTATCCATCAAATCCATGTCTCTCCAATTTAGAGACAAGGATGTTGTGCGGGACAGCGTCAAATGCTTTGCACAAGTCCAGGTAGATGATGTCAGTTGCTCTTCCCTTATCCGCTTCCACTCAGACTCTCAGCGGAGACGCTTGCTCCTCTCAGGGTATGACTGTCTCCGAAACTCACTTCAGCTTATCCCTTAGGCACAACCTGCAGCCTGCTGAGACCCCACACTGCCTCCTCTTTCTTATGGACGGAGGCTTCCAACCTCAACGAACCGGTGCTTTCCTCTCAGCTCTGGTCCCAAAGATTAAAGACAAATACATTAGCCTGATTCTCCTTTTTATACACCTTTTCAATGGCTTTTTCCAGGTCAGGGATTCTGGTCACTCCCACCATCAGCCCTAAAGACTCAAAAGCAAGGAAACACACTCTTTCCACAGTGACTGCAGACTACATCTTTCTCCACCAGCCTGTTTCTTAATGACCCACTGACCTTAGCACATGACCTTCAGAATAATTTGATACACTCAGAAAGTCCAGTTAGACATTGCGGAAGTAGGCTCTAATCCCCATGAAGAGACAGGCTCCCCTTCTGACTGAATTCAGTATTAATTAGGGGTTTTTTGAAACCTCCACCCATTACTGCTCTTACGCTGTCACCCTGGGAATACTATATGTAGTGCCAAGGGAAAGCTGACTCTCCATTTTTCAACAGAACACAGAGCTATCCTATACACCAAAGCAATGAAACATTAAAATCAGTGTTCACTGGTATTTTGGGACTGTGTGTGATCCTTATTCTGCCAACTCAAATTAGAATGTGCTTTTAATAGCTACTCTTTCCAAAACCGGCAGAGCTAAACATCAATCCTTCCTGTTACCTGACAGCTTGAATCTTAGCTTTCAAAAGATGAGCTGTTCATCTTAGTTTGACTCTTTGAAGATTGTGGCTGCTAAAGCCACACACAAGGGGAAATAATATAAAAGGACAGCCAGAACAGCATGGCTGTAAACTACTTGTATGGTCAAAATAAAATTGCTGCCTACTATTTCTCAATCTTCTGAATACTTCGCAGCTCTTACAGCTGAAAGTCTGGAGGATGAGAAAATATAGAACCAATGAAATCAGCTAGAAAAAAAAGTTACAGAACTAAGCCTGATACCTTTAGCACTTAATTTCACTGGACTGTATGCCAGAGTGAGCCTGTGAGAAGAAACGTAACCAGATCACACATTTTCTCAGGGTTTAATGGGAAAAAGAACTGCAACAAAGCCCAGATATAGTCTTCAGGAGATTTACTTTTGATTAACACGGGTTCCCTAAGACAGTCTGTTGTGTCTTTGGGACAGCAACCAAACAGGAACAGAACAGTGCAGTATCTCCTGCACGTCTAGGTCTTTTACCCAACTACTGTCCAGACACAGGTGTCTCTAGATCACCGCCCGCAATAGCACTGCAGCAAACACAAAGCTAATTAACGTTATGCTTTCCTGTCTGTTCATGCTGGCCTTACATGCTTTGTAACCCAAATATAAAACATACCAAATGATTACAGCCATGAAAGACCTATTCATAGCTGAGAACACTTTTACTAAGTCTTTTGAGTTTTCTCTTTAACATCATGACATCCTTTGCATATTAATAATTTGCAACTGTCAGTGAAGGTGACATTCAGCTATATCCTCTCTTCAACCTCTTAGAGCTCTTTCCAGAGAACTGGATAGCGAGAGAAAACAGCAATGTTTGAATTGAATGTGTTTTCTTTTTAAAGATGCTCTGTGCTACAAAAAGCGTAGACTGAAGAGAAATTATTTAAAACAGTAGATGCTTCGACAGACTTTATGGCAACAGCTGTAATTAGGATAGGCTCTTTTTTAAGCATATGAGCACCTTTTTTAAACTATACTACATGTATCACTGGTGATCTCTGAGATCATGCCACATGGCCTGCAGCTGGAGCGCAGATCCCTATTAAACAACACTGCCAACTAAAAGCTTGATAATAAAAACAGTTGTTCAGAGCCCATAGGAATATGTGGTGAATCTACAATATTTTAAATGGAGTAAAATCAATCCACACAACTCTAAAATATGCAAAAGAAGATCTCTGTATTTCCTCTATTAGCCACTCCCCTCTGGGCAACCTCACCTGTTTTGCATCCCTAGGGCAATGAGAATTGCAATTGAGCAATGAACTAGTGGCCACCTGAGCATAAACAGAAGAGGAGATAAATTGCTCTGGAGCAGTTAGATTAGCAGAAGCTAAACATGAGGCTAGAAAGATAGAAAAGGAGAGAGAGAAACAGCAGTTTGACAGACAAGGAAGTCCCTTCCAGTCCTTGGCACAAAAGCTCATGCCATTAGTAAAATCCCTGGAAATGAGCCAGGAGAGTTCAAGCCAGCCCAAGGACTGCAGCTGCAGACCTTTAAGTCACTACCTTCAGTGAACTTGCAAAATGTCCCTTCTGAAGAAAAAGACTTTACTTTCATCTAATATCAATTTAAAGCAATATTTCTCAGCAATTCTGGTGCTGTTCAATTATGCCTAGAAGCGTTAGTAGATGCTTCTCAAGGCTTCCAACAGTGTTTGAGATGTGTTGATTTGCTGCACACTAGATCTTTGAAAGAGCCCAACCTTCACTCTGCAACTCACACGCGGACACCTAGGGAAGAGTAAGAACATGACCAGTATATTTTAAACTGCACATCCAAGTATTTTCAGCTCAGAAGATTTCCTGATACTGGTGTAGTTTGTCGATGCAGTAACCTCAGTGAATCTTACTTCCAAGTATTTGCCTAATCTCTTATTCTCCGCATCCTTCTAACCAATTATTTTACCAATACCTTCTCTCTTACGTCATGAAATCCTTGATCCCTTTTGACAAAAGTCTTTTAAAAATTCAAATAGACTTTATCTACCGGATATAGATTACGCTTATCCACATGCATCTATTCAAAGAACTCCAAAAGTTTTACAATGTAAAATTTCCCTTGGACTCAACACTGCTGACTCTTCACAAGAGCACTTACATTTATCCAGGTGTTCACTAATATTACCTTATAATATAGTCTCTACCGATTCAGCTGGTAGACATGCCAGGCTTACAGATCTACTTGAACTATTTTTAAATACTGATCCCATTTTTAACACCTTCCAGTCTTCAAGTACCAATGCAGTTTTAAGCGAGGAAGTACACACTACTGTTCTTCAGCACTCATGGGTGAGTCCAGTCCTGCCAATACGTTCACATTCATCCTGTATCTATACCATAAATTCTCTAATAATTATCTCAGTTTCAGCCTGCTGAGTCTCCCCGTGGGCACAGGGAATGTCCTCAGTTTCTTCCACAGTGAACACAGAAGCAAACAATTCATACAGCCTCCCTGGGTCTTCTCTGAGCACTTCTTTTATACCTGGTCATCAATTGACCATACAGTGGGGGTGGGTGTTTTTTGCTTTTTTTTTGTTTTTGCTGTTGCTGGGAGGAGGACGTAGCATTAGGTTTTCATTCCTCTAGTCAGTTCTTTTTAGAAACTTTTTCTGCCTGCCACATAAATAAAATATTTAATCAGCCAGAGCTTATAATAAATTCCATTTCCTTTGGAAACAACTTCAACTTCTGGTAGGATATTTCTCTGTTTCCATTAATCTCCCTTTTCTTTGCCCTTTAGTGATGTCAACTTCCTTTTACCTTTTCTTAAGTCTTGATAGATGCTCCTAGCACTGTGCTTCCAGTATGGTACCCTTAGGAGAGTCCACTATTTTGAGTAGATCATCCAGATATATTTTTCAAGATGTATGATGTTTAATACTGAGAATGCCACAAACTTCTCTTCAACGCAATTAAACTGCCAAGGTTTCTCCTCAACTGTTAGTACAGCCTGTACTCAATTTAAATTGCTATAGCTAGAACACTCTTGACCAAAAAAAAAAAAAAAAGTACGGATAGCTGAAACATGCTGGAGCTTTTGCTGATCTCTTCAACTGTTTTGATACCTGTGAAAGTGCTAGAGTTCCTTCACCTTTTTTCCCCTCATTAACTTCATTCAAAGGAGATACAGTGTAAATGAAGTAAAAAAACCTTTTTTTTTTTCTTTTTAAGGTAGCAGGAAATAAATGCTATTTGCTAGGACAAAGTAATACTTTTGAAAGGCAGTGCATGTCACTGAGTACTTTACAGCCCTCTATGCGCTGGTTAATGAAAGCGCAGCAAAACATTCAATTCCATAGTTAGCTCTTAGTTTCCAAATGCCAGAGAAGGGTCAGTGGCATTGATACTATGTTATATAGGAGCAGCTTTGTAACTGTATTTGGCGTTCTTCCCGTGTCACACATCTAGAGGTGCTATGCCTCTTGTTTTATATAATACACCATAACTCAGATGTGGTCCCACCTTCTCCCATTCCGAAATACCAGGCAAGAAAACCTTTCTCTCTTTTGCTCCCTATCTCAGGTAACAGTCAATAACAATGAATTGTCAGAACTGGATGGAGCTTGACTCCAGGAGACAACATTGGCAGGATATTCACCTGGGCAATACAATCTCAGATATCAGCAATGAGTGAAGAAGGGTCTTTCAATCCCTCTCGTTAACGGTAATTTTACTGGACGTACAATACTCATTGTATGCGTGTTCAGAGAGGAAGACAAGAAGAGGGTTACCGTCTAAACTGGTGGTGGAGTCAGCCAGCCTTCAGGCCCTCCCTGTTTAAGTCACACAAACTGGAACAATATCAGCAGGTGACACTGACAGCACCAGCCCAGCATGCCCCCTTTGCTGGTGGTTAGGACTGCCTCCTACTAGATGAGAGATAGAGGTTTAAGTCCCCTCACACAGAAAAGGGAACTGAACTCGGGCCTACCGCTGCTTCAGTGACTGAGGTGACTACTCGCCTCTCATAAAATATGGCATCTGCCTTGGCCGGTTTTCTGAACCGAGCTCTATGTTGTTCAGGTGAAACTGCTCAGCCTGGTTTTGTAAATAGCTTGGGACAACTTAAACTATATTACCTGGAAGTTTTAGTCAGCCAAAAAAATACATCCAGCCCTAGCTTCATTTCTTTTCATTTGACTCAGGTCTTTGCACCAGTTCCCTTCATGAAGGTGCCAAAACATTACTGCAACAGGAGTTAGACTGAGGTGACCCACTGATACCACATGGGTTGTGGAGGAGATGGTAAGCACCTTACCAACAAGTGCTGTATGTGAAACTATGGTCAAACTATAAACTCCTGGGTTTGTACTCCTTTGAGCTACCTTTTCTCTCCGAAACCCAAAGAACATCAGCTTTTACAGATGTTCACATTCAAACAATTAGGGAAAGCAAGTTGCCATCTCCTACAGAATCAAGAAGATTTCTTTCAGATTCAGGCAGCACAAAAAATAAGCTCCTTTTCTTTAATGCTCAGAGTAATTAATACTGAATTACAGTAGAAATTCTATCAAAGGACTTCTGACAATCACATTAATACTAAGTAACTTCCACATGCTTTATGCGATTACAATAAAAACCAAAGACGTGAACACAGATTAAGCTGTTATTTTAAAGTATTACTGAATAAACAAACAGGAACAAAAGCTACCATTAGTGGCTTGTCTCCCTGAAGCAGCAGTAACACTTCACCTGAAAAAACTTTAGATTTGGACCTAACAACCAGGCTAAAGGGTATTCTGGAGTGAGGAGGAAGGTGTGGTCTGGGGTCTACAGCACAACTCAGAAACAGGAAAACAGAATACCTTAAGGGCATCCATTTGATAAGGCCAAGGTATTTTTCAGATAAGGCCAAATTGTAGGTTTGAAAGTAGCTGTAAATGTCAAGTCTGTCAGCAGCTCTGAAGAACCTGAGGTTGGACATGAATCACACAGAACAAATAACAGCCACGGCCATAAACTCCCCCTTGAGGAAGTGGTTACACTCCCAGAAGGTTTCCAAATGCTGGGATGATCATTCAGTGATCAGTTGCTTTGGCTGATAGACCTTTGTGTCCTTAGCAGCTCAGTACGCATATTCCCAAAGCAGCTAATCAAACAGTACAAGTGGTGAAATTCAGCCTCTTGTTTTACAGACGGGCCAGAATAGTTTGTACAGTGATGTGTCACACTTGGGAGCTATTGCTGAGGTTTTTATCCAGAGGCTTTATCCAGATTATGATTTGGAAAACAAATACACTTTTTAACAAGCAACATATTTTTATCTGAGTTTGCCTCAAGGCCAAAATTTCCCTTCCCTAATCTGCTACTCTAGTAAGCCACAGTGCACAGTGTTGCTTTGCTTTACCAGGCTAGAGTCAGGAACCTTACGTGCTCCAGCAAATCTAGCACTTTGCTTGTAATACCAAGTCGTCTTCAGACTGGTCCTGCTTGTTATAAAAATTAGACCATTTCTTCTACCTCCCCCCACATCTGCATTTTTTATGTTAAAAAGAACAACCTAAGGAATGTCGCATTTTAAAAGATTCCTCTATTTTGAATATACCTTGAAATGGAGTAGAAATATGATCATTAAGGTCCTGTCTTGATGCTTTAAATTGACACAGTTCCCCTGATATCAATGGATTTACACTAACTTTCATCAAATGATATCATATGCCAGATACTTAAAGTTTCAGAAACCACCAGTACACTGCATTATTCAAGAAGCATACTACGAACATACAACTAAAGACAATGATATTATCTAGATGCACAAGGCTATGGAGATGATTCATTCAGCATAATCATTTGCATTCCTGAACCTTGGATGTTTAATGTACCAGGAGAAATGAGGGATGGCAGCAACTGTGCTGGAGCATGAAGTGAGAAAAAAAACCTAAGACAGCACACTTTACCAATGCTCTGGCAGAAAAGTCCCGTGTGTTCTGTTCCAGCAGCCGTACCCAGTTCCATTTCCAGCTTAATGGACCTAGGAGCATGGAGTCAAAAGCATAAACAATTTGCACGAGGCCATACTAATGTGCCTAATGAATTTCCTTTCAGAAAGCCAGTCGGCAAAAATAATTCAGCCAATACATGCCAGCTAGTTCTCTGGTTTATTTTTCTCAACGCCATTCTTTGCAGTCCCAAGTGCTGGAGTACTAGGTACGCACAGGGCAGATGCATGACCTAGTTCAGCTACAGTATACCAACCACCAGGTCTCTTGGGATAGCCCAGCAGTGGTATCTTTTTCAGCACAATCTAACTTCAATTGTTCGTGAACAACTCATTTGTATGTAGCAACATGTACAAATTTCCCCAACAGACAGGGGAACAAAGGCGCAGGTACAAAGGACTGGAGGGATCACCTGGGTTTACAGTGGCTGGGTCAGGGACACGCTGCAGACGTTCTGGCAGAGCTGAGATGCCAGAAGGGAACCCAAGGAGGAATGGAGAAGAGGCAGAGCAAAGAGCTTGTTGGAAATCCTGCAGTGTCAGTGTTGTAAGAGATGCTGATTTCAGAAGGCTCTTTAGGAGCTTCCAGCAGCCCTGAAATGCTTCCTAATGTCCTGTAACTAGCATAAAACCTGTAATAACGAATCAAATGCTACAACGGTCAGATGTTCAAAAAAAAGCAGAAGAAATCAGGGACATCACCAGTGTCCTCTTGCCTCTAAACTATGATGATATTTGCTACAAAAAAAGCTCACAGATGATCTTAAAAAGCCATCTGTGGCTTGTACTGCAAAATCTATGAGCAGAACCACAGTTCACACTAGTGACATGGGAAAAAAACTTCTTGCTCAGCCCAGATGCAGAGATTAGTTTTCTCCCAACACTTTCTTTAAACTATTTCTCCTTTCCAGCTCAAGATGCCCAAGCTCCAGCTCTCAAACTCCACCCAATACGGTTCCAAACTCAGTGGTCTCAGTTTGCAAGACTAGATGGTTCAGACCTGCACAAATTGAGACATACGAAGTCAAATGTACAGGCAACTGAGTGCAGCCATACCATCTTTGCTGTCTAAGCCTCGTTCTAAAAGTTCTCCTACCTGAGAGAACACCAAGAACTTGTGCAAGTATCTGTTTTCAGGACAACAGTTTTGTACAGCCATACCTTATAACTGCTGGGGACACAGTGCTGTAACAGAGCTGAGAAATTTATTGTCCCTGTTAAATTAAAAAGGACCTCAAAGCCAGCAGAAGTACTGGATTCCTGATTGCTCACATAGCTTAATGATGTTAGCTCACCCTTTGGCTCTGGTCCAGGTGCTCCAGCTAGTTCTCTCCAAGACAAATACACTACATGGACTCAATCAGTGTCCTCGTAAGCCAGTCTGTGCTGCTCAGCGTTGGAGCCATGGATTGGTCCCTAGCCCTCTCTATTTACCGGTGCAGCTATGTCTCCACCGCACATCAGGTAAGGGAAGTGCACCAGTGCCTTGAAAGAGAGATGAGGAACAAGCTGCATTTTGCCATTGTCACAAGCTGTCTCTGGGACTACAACTGGGAGCCTAGGGCAGCACAGGGAGGCAGCCAGCAGACTTGCCTTTAGGCTGTGTAGCTTTACTAGCCAGGAACAACCACCGTGGGTCTTAGTGATGTCTGTACAAGTCAGTCTGGGATCTTATAAGGGAATTAAAAGCAAAGCCCTGAACACTTTGCTGCTGCAAGTCCCCACACCGGTAAAAGGTTCGTGATCACGCATGGGTACAGCACACACATGGGCTTACTGAGCTGAGCCCGCCAAGGGCAGTGCTTTGCTTTCCTGCCAGGTTCACATCTGAAACTGGGAGCAAACTTCATGCTCCAGATACTGCCTGAAGGAAAAAAAAACAGGGCAAGGCCACCAAAGGCTGGGGAAGGGCAGAGCACTGGTCTCGCTCGGGCTGTACCAAGCTGTTATCTCCGGGAGGAAGGACCCTAGGAAGGACAGTAAGTGCATGCCTCCCTTTGAAGGATCACAGTAATGTATTCCCCACTCTAGCAGGAGGGGACAGAGTATTGTGTAATACCCTTTACAGCACAATCTGTGCACTGTCAACAGTTTTTTTACTTTATTTTTACATTTATGCTGAGTATGTGGCTATATGCTTTCACATGCTTTCAACTTCCATATGCGTACAACCTCGCACTTAAAATATCCTGCTTGTCATCTTCCCGAATTTCATTTCCTTTGGTAAAGTTCCTGCAAGATTCAAGTAGCCACCTTCTGATTTGCTGCCCTGAATCACGAAAAAACCCCTCAACTTTCTTCCACGACAACATTCTGAAACTTCACAGCATGATATATTTTCTGATATAAATGTGATAGATTAGCAGCCCATACCCTCTACATGGAAACCTCATTAAAAAAAAAAAAAAAAAAAAAAAAAAAAAATCTTTGTTGTGTTTGAAAACCAATGACAATAAAGAATAAAATTCTAGGATCACAATACTCAAACTCACAAACTCACTATCTAAAAAGTTATGTTACCGGTTTTGTACTTCTAAATATACAGAAATATTTTTAATAAAGCTCCTGGATAACTTAAAAAATTTCATTTGTATTAGAAAGCTCCCTATTTACATTTCTCTAACATCAGCCTTGAGCATTCACAGCTAAACCATAACTTACCATGAAATCTAGTACATAAGAATAGCTTATTACAGCCGTAATGGAAGAAGTTACTTTCTCATTTTCCTTCCACAAATCCTGATATTTCAGTGGCATAAAACTTTTAAGCATCTGCATTGCTATTTGTGTGTTTGATGGATGATTATTGGCTGTCGTTAGTGAAGTACATATTAGCTAAGAAATCAATTAAAGCTGAAGAGAAAATTTTGCTAAGGGTTTTTCAGCTAGTACACTAGGAAAATTCTCCCTGTGACCCGCATGCCAGGAATTGGCTACACAGGTAAATAAAAACTGTCCAATGTATTTTTCCATCTCTCTCTAGTCTCAGAGTCACTTGAAACTACTATTATTTTTTCATTGCTACTGAAATAAAATGCGTAGATTCAAATTCTAGTTTTAATTCATTCTGGGAAAATTTTTTCTTCCATGAGAACCGCATTATTCTCTGCCCTGTTAAATTGCACTACACATACTGACAGCTTGAGTTTTTCCATCCTGCTTTATCTTTCAGAAGTACCATTTGGTTCTCTCTCAGCACAATGACAGCTTTTGGCAGGTTCCCGTTTCCTCTTCCAACAAACCAGCTATTGTGGAAAAACGATGAAACTGAGATGAAAAATTCCAGTGGATCAGCTTTAACCTACCAGAGTGCTCCATGTCTCTTGAAAATCACTGTGCTTTCATTATTTACTCTTTCAAATCAGAAATTAAAAAAGAATCACTGCTAGAGAAAAAAGAAAGAGAAGAGGCAGGGAGTAGAAATTAAATATTAGGGTAGCACATCTCTCATTTAACTAATTGAGTAGATTCTTGCCTGTAATGCATTCCAGACCGGATGGCAGAAAACTGCCATGAAAAACTGATTAAAACAAAGTTCCTCAAAAAGAGAGTGACTGAACTTAGTATGAAAGCAGTTTGTGCCATTTGCTATGTTATCCAAATGAAAAAGACAGAACTACTTTCAATCGTTCAGCTTTTCCCCAAAAGCTACATATGATAGAGAAACTCAGTCTTTAAGTTTGAATGTGTCTAACTTAGCTGGGGAGATTAATGTGGGGAGGAACACTATTCCTTTACTTTTACAGACCAGTGCATTCGCTGGTATAAACTGTAAAGACAAAAATCAGATGGATTTAGCTAACAAGAAATCCACTGTGGATTTATTGGCTTTTACCAAAAAAAGCATGAACAGAAATCATAATTCATTATTTTTGTAAGTATAACTACTCTCTTTAAGAAAAAAAAATGTAACTTTTTACTGCTTTTTCTTTCTGTTATTTTTAAGAAGCCAAGAAAGACAGGGAGTAGGCTGAGTTTTCTTATGTCTTACACATCATCAGCGCAGATTCTTAGTAAGGATTGTGCCCACCTCCTATTTGGCTGTTTCTGGGCAATGGATATGAGCTCAGCTGAAATCTATTATACTTCTTGCAGAGTACCAGAAGAGGATAAAAACAAGATTGCCAACATTTTTAAATCACTCGCCATGTGCTGGAGATTGCAGGATGCTTTCCTCAAAGGATTTTTCAATTTCCTACCGTGCTGAAGCAGTGAAAGAATCTAATGGGCGAAGACAGGAGACACAATCTAAAAGACAGGATTAAGCACCTATGAATGCCACTTGCTCTTAGTGCTAAATCTGCATGGGTTCATCAAGGCAGAGAAAAAAATGAGGATCCTGGAGGCTAGCTTGAGTGGCAAATACAAAAGAAACAATTCATCATGAACTTTGTGTTTAGAGGTACAAAAAGGTATTTTCGTTCTTGGCAGGAAGCACAGATTTCCGGCACATACTTCCGCGAACATTCTTTCCCCTTATGTCAGTCTTTAGGATATTCCTGCCTAGACCTTTGGTTATCTTAGCCAGCGTAAAATCTAATTTCCTCTTTCTACTTCCATCTACTATTTTCAGCTGCTACCTCTTTTTTTCTGGTGTTATTGGAACAATTGCACAAATCTTTCTACCCTGCCTGTCCTCCTCTCTCCCTTAACATACATCCATCTGGTTCTTATATACTCCTTCATTATATACTTCAACAACCAATTTTATAAAAGCTTTTTCTTCTTTAAAGTTCATATAAAGAAAAGATACGACAGAGTTTTATTTCTTTTCAAAATTGCTTTTTAGTTCCTAGACAAATCGGGGGGGAAAATAGGAAATGTAAGGGTATGTGGAAGGAGACTGTCTGCTTCTTTAAGGCTATCTGGTCAAGGACCTGTTAAATAAATAAAAAATAACAATAATTTTTAAAAAGAATTTTAAAAAAAATGGGATAGTAAGAAAAGGAGAAATCCATAAACAAGAACATACAGGGACACAAACCTGACCGACAAATGATAAGGGAGGCAGAGAGGAGAACCAAACCTGGTCAGTCAGACTAATTGATGAGGGTATGAGGGAGCATGAGAACTTGCAACCGGGAAAGCAGCAGCCAAGTCCCTTCAGCCCAGGCAGAGACCCTGGGCCCCCTGGGCCCCAGGGCACTGGGCTGGGCTCCAGCAGCCAAGGCAGGAGGGTCCTGGCCAGGGCTGCGGGAAGAGGCGGACGCTCCTAACACCCCTTAACAGGAAAAATATTGTTCTTGCCTTGTTTACTCAAGCCGATAGAAAATGCTCTGTTCTCATTTGTTACCCTGCATGTGATGCTTATCTACAGATGCATCTTCAACACGTCCCAGACAGGGATCTTATCACATTCTGCAATATAAAACTGTTTCCTGACCCAAGGTCTCCTGACTGCCATCCTTTTTTGTGTTTATACTTGGACCTTTTTTTATGTTTGCTTCCGGACTTTTGGTTATTCTCATTGCAGACCATTTAGAAAATGCCAAAATGAACTAATTTTTTATTGAATAAACTACTACTGTCTGGAGAAGAACTTGTAAACCATTTTTGCACCTTTCAAAATGTGGTAAATTGTATTTTTCAATGAATAAATTATTCTTCTGGAAAATGTACCCCAGAGCTATCCAGAAGTCACAGCCCCACCACCAAGGCATGGGAGCTGTTTGTAATAAAAGAAGTAAGTTATGGATCCCAAACCTACTTCCTATACTGTGAAGGGCAATAATAACCCAGGTTCTGGAAATCCTTTCAAGACAGCTACATTAAAAATTATGCTCATGATATATTAATGCTTTATAACCACAAGCATCAGAAAGACATAGATTCCCTGATGAATGATGAACACAGCTTCAGAGCTCAGATCAAAAATCAAACCTTCATCTTTTGTACTTGCCCACCCACCCTCTCCAAATCACAAACATTATGTTGAAAGAAAACACAAAGAAAAAAAAAAATGTGGCTTAAACTCCAAGGACACTGGGCATGGAGAGGCCCAGAAGAGCACTGGACTAAGAAAATCAGAGCAAGAAGGAGCCAAGATCGGTCAGTGATTAGGACACAGCTGTCCTACTCCACGCACAGACACACCAGGAGGAAAGCACGCTCCGAAACAAAACACTGCTGCCCTAAATAACAGATGCTGTGATAGCCAGGGACAAGCCGCTCAGCATGCACATGGTAGCTGTTAATGAAGAAGGGTAATGAGGAGGAAGGCCAGCAAGACATGCTCAGATACTTGAGAGGTAACAGGCTTCCTCGCAGACTCTTGCAGTTCTCTGCGAACCACAGGCAGAAACTGCGTGCAAACTTAAAACATCTTTAAAAGTGGATTTTGCGGGATTAAGGCTGTCACTGGTGCAAGTCATATGTGCATTTCTGATGAACAGGGTATAAAACAGGGAATGTTAGTGAGCAAGCAGTCCTCGTAACTCTTGAATTTCTGATTCCAGATGCAAGCTCACCCGTGCTGGCTGTATGGCGGGGAGCAGTCCTCCTAAGCATGTTGTATCTTCAGTGTGACTGAGCGAAAAAGCACCGCAGAAAACCCATGCCTTATCAGCTCAGTGGGAGACAGAGAAAGCTATAATGAGACCAAGGGAAAACGGCCAGAAGCAGACATTAAAATGTATGTAGAAACAAACAGCTCAGAGATGGTGAAACACGGAAAACCCTGACATGCTCTAGAAAGAGATGCCATCGAAGAAAAGAGACAACAACTTCTTTCAAACAAAAGGGTCTGATCCCACTCCCAGAGAGCCCAAAAAGAAATTCCTGTTGCCTTCAGCATACAGGAACACACCGCATCAATCAAATGAGGTAAGAATTGTCTGGAAAGTACAGCTGTCATCACTTGACGAAAGTGGACTTATTATCCAGCTGCATCATTGTCACACCAAGAAATTCACTGGGATGAAGTTATCTAAACCTAACAAAGATTAATTCAATATCACCCTGATATATATCCCAGGCGAATGTACTTTTGAAATGATACATATCAGCTTAGCTTGAGAGATTGCATTTATCCTTGTAAATTTAGGAGATGATGGATCGGTATATTATGCACCAGCAGTGCACCCTGAACATGTTACGACAAGTAATCTGCTTGCCAGCAAGGAATAATGCCTCATCCAATGCCAGGATCTTACACTGAACGCGCTGGTTAGACAACAGAATTATTGAAAACAACAAAGAGTCTGCCAGTACAAACACTGACCACATCCAAATCCCCCTGCTGTGCCTAAAGTGCTGAGGCTGCACCTCCTGTTGAAAGATGTTATGCATTTGACGTAGTTACACCGCCCTGATTCGGGAACAGGGAAGTGTGCTGTGGGACAGGAACAAAGGACCAAACACTCGCTGCCTGAGCAACGCTGCTGATGTCATGTCTGACTTCAGTGAAGTCGCTCCAGGATTTTTCTCAATTAGGGCACAATTAGCCAGCAGCAGCATTTTGAAACATGCACGTTTGCCAGGGGAAGGAACAAAGGAAGAGAAGAGGAATCTCTGGGACCTTCTCCAAGCCTTTTGGAGTCAACAACAGTCCGTCAGCTTCACTAGACCCTGTGCAAGAAGTGAGCCACAACCCCTGAAGGATGGCCACTTAAAAAACCTCCTTCACCTTTAACTACTTAGACACATAAATAAATATATTAAGGACATGTGTGGAGATGCCTATCACACAGAAAGCGACAGGAATGATGAAAACAAACAATTTCACCCCAAGCGCAGTGAAAACACTGCAGCTGCAATCATGAATAAAAACAAAGCCCCATCAGCACAGCCTGAAAGCCTGCTTGTACAGCACAAGCGCAGGTGGTCAAAGATCAGGTATAATAGCGTCATACTGTTTTTTAACTCCCCAAGGCAATGTCTTGCCCAGCAGATGGCCCATCCTCTTGCTTTTTCATTGTTAACACGTCACTCGATCTGTTTAACACACTGTCCTCACTCTGCAAAAAAAAAAAAAATGCACTGTGCAAAATTATCTCTACCTTGGAGCACTTTGAGCATGTTATGAAATGAGGAAGCTGTGTGGGCTAACACCAGCTAGCAGATGCAGACTATTTAAATGGCTAATCATGCCTCTGTTGCAAAGCTGGGGTTGTAATATAATGAGACAAGCCAAAGGCAGAGACGAAAAAGATGCAAAGGTTACATAGACCACCTAGGAACAGGCTGAGGTCAGAGCCAAAGAAAAGATGCTTTGAGAGATGCAGCATAAAAGCAGAGTGAGCAAATTTCCAATAAAACATCAAAAAGCAATGACATGGAAATAAATTTTTAAAACTAGCAATGTGCAAACCACAAGGGAGTCACAGGTTGAATTCAGTTTGTGAGAGGGTGAGACAGACAAAGGTGACCTAAAATGACACAGGTTTGTATGTAAGCATAAACACCTTTCAAAAATCTCTCCATTGCCTTCCACAGGCTATGGTTCGTGCCCAAAGGCTCCAAACGTGATAGGGTTTCTCTGAACCTTTTCACGCTTTGCTAACATCTGCTAGCAAAATCTTTTCTCTCTCTTCTAATGCCAATAAACATTAATCTAGACCCTGGAGGCCACCACTGTCCCTACAAACTACATGCTGGCCCAACACTGAACAGCTAGCTCCATCATCCAGCCGCCTCCTATTTCATTAAGCAGAATCATAGGGCCAGTCAGCCGATAGCTTAATTAAGAAAAGGATGTGCTGGTGCCTATAATTCTATAAACATTGTTTATGACGAACTACGACATTTCCCCCCCCCTTTTTTTTTTTTTTTTTTTTAGTTTTATCACTATTATCACGCTCAATAAGTGGTGTCTGAAATGGTAGGTATAGTATGTCCCCAACACAGGCTCTGCAATGAAAAGGTTACAGTTCAGGAAGAGAAACAAAGCAGACTTACAGACACTGTCGAGACACCAAATAATATAGAAGAAACATACCTCATACAGCTATAACTAAAGCCTCACAGAATATGAAGCACATCAGGTATTTTTATACTCTTTTACTGACCCAGGAAAAACAAAAGCCAAAGCAGTGGCTACACAAAGGAATTAAACCCTCCAAAACATTGCAACTAGAGAGACAGGTGGAAAAAAATGATTTTTAGGAGATTTTGCAAAGAGCTCTTCATACCAGAGGTTCTCCAACAGCTCAAGTGTGTAGCACGACAGTTTTACCCCAGCTGTGCATCTGCTGGTTGTGCATGCACGTCTTTGTGTATGTGCCATGATAACGTGGCTTAATGATTACAAATGGGGACCTGGCCCAGCTTGTGTTGTTACGCATTCTCTACTCCCATTAATCTCCTTGAGATTTTTTGGGGGACAGCAGGGAAGAGAAAAGACAGACAAGGAGGAAGGAAATACGGCACGTTATAGGATGTGTTCGGCTACTCAGAGGAGGGGCCCATACAGCCACAAGGAAGAGAAGCCAAGGGAAATTCACACAGGGAACAAACCCTCTGAAGGAAAGGCAGTGTATTTTAAACACTGCACAATATGTGGAAAAGGAAAAGGGTAACCACGCAAATTCCTCCAGGAAGCTGCTTGAAAATAGAAGGAGGTAACGAGTGATTGACAGGTCATCACCAAAGACAAGGCAAGTGGAATGGCAAACCAAAGGAGAAGCAGAGCTGACAAGCTCGTTGCATTGTTTTTAAATACTGATTCAAAGGGCAGGAACAAGGAAGGAAAAGAAAAAAAAAAAATCAGACTGCATCCAACTGCTTCTGATGTGAAATGAATGGGACACACCCGCAATTTTTCATTCATTTTGTCACCCAAGGAGAGCTGCTGTTCAGTGGAACCTGGTGGTTCCTGATGGCCATGGGAGCCACTCCTGAGGATCCTGGAAGACCCTTTGCCACGTCTGTCAGAGGAGTCACAGCTCCAAGTGCAGAGAGTGGTCTGCCTGACCTGCGTCTCTCATGCCGGAGGGGAAACCAAGCAAACCAAAAACCAGAGAGAGAGAGAGAGAGAGAGAGAGAGAGAGAATCTGCCTCCTGGTCAGTACTGCAGAGCATTTCTGAACACAGTTTTAACTGCACAGTAACAATTAATCACCCCTTTGATCTACCCACTATTTCTCTATGACACAAAACCTCTCAATACCTTCATCATGATTGACTGTGAGGGCCCTTCCTCCTCAAATGCCAGGCAGGCCACGGACATCCTCTACCATTAGGCTGATGAGGAGACATCTTTACAAATTATTTTGTAGCTAGGCTGATGGGGAGAGACTGATTTTTGGCGGTTTGTTAGAGGTTTCAGGTTTTGATGAGCAAATGGCAGTGAATCTGCTGGGGCTGCTCCCAGTTCCTGTTTCAAACCTACGAACAACTTCCTCCAGCGTTTCAGGTTAACCAGCGGGCTCATACCACACACAGTGCCGAAACTCACACCTGCATCCATTTTCAAACAAGTGATGGGCTCGTGGAGGTTTAAGACTCTGGAATAACCATTTTCGACAGCTGCAGAGGAGAGCTCTGGGGAAGAAAAAGCCAACCTAACCATTACCTCAAATGCCTAATTCTGCAGGACTTGAATTTATAAATACATAAATAAATACTATGATTTTATTTCTCACATTTCATCCAGTTGGAAATGGGAGTTGCAATCATGACAGCAAAAGCATTTATTTTGCTTATGGGAACACTAGCAAAGTAATAATTAAACTGAGACAGTTCAATAACACGCTCCCTACCCCACAAACCTTTCTGGAGGACCCTCATCAATTGACTTATAGCACAAAGTAAAATCTCATAATGTTTCCTGATAAATTATTTTGTAGCAAGTACCTACACTGCACAATATTTCTCGCTGCCTCCCTCCCTCTTTCTCTCCTGTATCTGCCTTTCCTCCTCGCCTCCCAACAGCATCTCGTGAACTCTCAGATGCCACCATGAGCCTGTTTCCCAGTGCTTCCTCTTTCTATCCCCGTTCTTCATTTATCTTTTGACATCCTCCACAGTACAGTGATATACAGGTGGCTCTTGCCACAAAAATAATACACAGCAACATACACAGCGTTTGCATAAACTGAGTGCATTGACTGCCTTGAAACGAGGCCTCCAAGAACAACAAGGAACTGCCTTATTAGCTGTGGACCCAAGGGTATTTTTGCCTTTGCTTCCCAGGAAGCGATGTCCAACAGGAACCAAACTCTAATGTTGTAATTGAGTCAAAGATCAGTGAGGAAATAAGCTTTAATCATCTTTGGGATTTCAAATAACAGCTTTCACTCTCAGATCTCTTGAGCACACGTTCATAGAACTTCTTTGATTTAATTTGTACTGAGATAAAGGAAAAGTGAGTGCAGAACAAAACGTAAAGGCCAAGTAGTTCTACCCGTTTCACCTTCACTGTTGAACCATTGCTCAAAATATTTCTTTCCTGGGGGTAGATCTACTGCCAGAAGCAAGGCAGGCACACAGTCCTTTTCTTTGTGAGTCTGCTAAATGTGCCTGGACACTCGTAACCAGACATATTACGCTGGCCTAGGGCTGGGGGAAGAAACGGCTGCTTGTAACAGAGAAGGAAATAATCAAGGACCTCTACTCCTCTTTCAGTCCTTAAGCACTCCGAATCATGCGTTTGTCTGAGATTATCAGTGCAACAACAACAACAAAATGTTTTCATTTTTGTGAAGAGAACTTTTTTGGTTATCTGGGGAGAAAACCCTTCATATTGAAACAGCTGTTTCCTACCCATTTTTAGCTAGCATCGCTGTTGTCTAATTCAGGGATCAACTTCCCACTTTTGCTGATTTAAAAAAGCTTTACTGTAAGCTCTCCTTCTCATTCTACAACAGGGAACTCTCAGCAAGAGTGTTGTGGTCTAACACGGCAGGCAGCTAAACACCACACAGCTGTTCGCTCACTCCCCACCCCGCCAGTGGGATGGGGGAGAGAATTGAGGGGAAAAAAAGTGAAAATTGTGGGTTGAGATAAAGACTGTTTAATAGGACAGAAAAGGAAGGGAAAATAATAATAAGAATATACAAAACAAGTGATGCACAATGCAATTGCTCACCACCCGCTGACTGATGCCGAGCCAGTTCCTGAGCAGCAGCCCCCCCTTCCCCGGTCAACTCCCCCCAGTTTATGTACTGAGCATGACGTCACATGGTATGGAATGTCCCTTTGGCCAGTTTGGGTCAGCTGTCCAGCCGTGCCTCCTCCCAGGTTCTTGCTGGCAGGGCATAAAAGGCTGAAAAGTCCTTGACTGGTGTACGCACTACTTAGCAACTTAGCAACAACTAAAACATCAGTGTATTATCAACATTATTCTCATCCTAAATCCAAAACACAGCACTGTACCAGCTACTAGGAAGGAAATTAACTCTATCGCAGCCAAAACGAGGACAAAGAGCATCTAAGCTTTTGCAATGCTGAGGCAAACAGGCTGATGGCACTTACTGAAAAATAGAGATGCTCTCTGTGGAGCATTCAGAATTGTGGACTGTAATGTTCCCTCCAGGTATCACAGCATGGCTTACTCCAATCATCCTTCTATCATACACTGAACAACTATAAACTCCCAGTACCTCTGTTTTTTTTCCTAAGCAGTGTATACCCATCACAATTCACTTTTTACTTCTCACTTTTAAATGCACTTCAGGGGTGATTTTTTTTAAATTATGTTGGTTAAGTTACGACATTAAGAGACACCGATGCTGGCAGATGTAAATGACTGTCAGCCACACAAGAGCAACACTCCTAGGTTTGATATTTTACAGCAAGGACAAGAAAAAAGGATGCCTGTGTAAAAGGGGTTACAATACACAGCCAAAAGCTAAACAGAAACAGTTGGATGGATTTGCAGAATTGCTTCAGACTTTAACTCACATTCATTGTGATGATTTAAAATGTAACGAACTGTTCTCCCAACTGTTTGTTCCTGCCTCCTGCTAGGGGTTACGACCTCCAAGGAAAGTCAATAAAATGAAACTTGTGAGGGCTGCTTCAACACAAAGCTCTGCAACTTTGCTAACACCACACTCAGAGGTGCACTGAGCTACAGCCACGGAACATGCACCAAATTCCACAAATTCTGCCTCGAATCAGTAGCAAGCAGCTACGGATAGGGCACAGGTAGCACTTAAATCCACCTCCAGTGTTGACTAAGTAAATACACACCTAAGGCATAAGAACCTTGTGTCTAAGCCTGTGAGTACGGAAAGGGGCCAGAAATTTAAAGCTTACATGAAGAATAACCACTCTGAGGGATTTCACCAACTGGTGTAAAGATGCTTTTATCTGAGGGAATGATTCATCGTCCATAAATTAGTTGATTATCTTTTAATCGGCCTTTTTTTGAAACATCAAAAGGTAAAGATGTAACACTTTACACTCATTAGCTTATTTTTAATTCATTAGAATGGTAAGTAAAGAGGGAAAAACTGATTTTCTTAGTTCATAGCAGAACTCAATAACCAGCTCATGTTTCACTTATGCTAAAACAGGATGAAGCAGTAGGCAATGCTGCCACACAGCTCAG
This sequence comes from Aptenodytes patagonicus, assembly GCF_965638725.1. Lineage (NCBI taxonomy): Eukaryota > Metazoa > Chordata > Aves > Sphenisciformes > Spheniscidae > Aptenodytes > Aptenodytes patagonicus. Next base: position 75,837,069 of record NC_134949.1, on the reverse strand, counting down.
ACACCGGCTCTAGGGCTTCACACACATGCTCGGTCTGAGCCTACGATTGCCAGGTGCCACTTTCAGTTCTCGGTGCTCAGCTAAAAGATTTGTATCTTTTCTCTCACTTTATAATCAGTTAAACTGTTCTCACTACCAGTGAAGCTGTGAAACTGCAGAGATGGCACCCATTCTGGCCATTTAAATACAAGGAAAGGTAAAGGAGCTTTTTCTCACGCTCAGGCTGCTCCAAGTGTCCCCTGGCAAAAGCAAAATCAAGCAGCAGCGTTGCGCAAAAATGCAGAGAAACCAGTCATGGAGCTGAGCTGCAGCGAGGTGCAGAAGAGAATGGTACCTATATCTATGCCAGAGACTGGCTTTGAAAGTGGCAAATATATTAGCAATTAACTTCAGTTGCAGGAGAAATTCATAAACCATAATGGGCAACACCGATTATATTGTCACTAGAGTCACAGAACTGCTTCTTGGTTTTATCAGTCCAATATTGTAACTACTGCATGTACAACACTTAAAAATATTAGCCCAAAATAGGAGGTAGTCCTCATACTGTAAGACTGCAAAGTCATACCTAAAAACGAAGACTACTTTACTAGAGTCTATCTCCTTAGTCATAGCATTAACCTATTAGAAGAACGTACACTGTGACTTAAAGCTTTTATGGGAGTCTGTACATGCACTACAATAAATTAAAAATAGGATAACATAGCCTTTTTTTATAAATAATACGCCATTGCTGTCACACGTATTACAGGCTGGCTGATTCCTAGAAAAATGAACGTTAGCATTCTGGTGGCCAAAAGCAGACTGCTGTTATACAGGTAGTCATCAAAATGCCATGTTTCAAAATACTAGACAGCCTTCCCTGCTATGCACAATAAAAATATCCAACTATACTTTCTAAAGAAATCACATTAATTTAAAGGTATAGGCACCAGAAAATATATAGGAACTGAGAGTGACAGCCTTTTGGAAACACTGAGACTTCTATTAATATTAATCATGGCTAGAAGGGCTCTCTTAGTCATTTTGTAGTTTGTCATTGAATAGAAACAATGTGAAATTACAATTTCAGCTAATAACTTCAGGTTTCCTACAAAACAAACCCAAATTCTGCTTTTAATTACGTAATTGCAAATCCAGAGTAACTGACTTGGGAGATAAAATGCCACTATGAGAATAAAAGGCTACTAAGAGTTTGATTCAGTTTTTCTGCTTGCTGACCTTAACTGATGGGAATTAGGCAATGTTTTTGATGGAGCCTTCTATCCGAAATGCTTAGATGCAAATCATCTCACAGTAAGAGCTGGAGGGGAAAAGTATCAAGGCATTTCAATATATTCTAAACAAAATAGAGTCAGGTCTTGCTTTAAATTGTATTTCAGATTTCATTTTTCTCAAATACAAATACTTTTAGTGCTTCAAAACAACATTAAATACTCCAGTCTGATCCCTCAAAAACATTTCCTACAACTCAAAATAACTATTTTACTTTCTTTGGACCTTCCAGCTAACAAAATAACTAGCTATTTGCACAGCTCTAAGACTAGACTGTAAAGTCTAATAAAAGTAAATCTTGGTATTTTATATATATACACACTCATGTATATGTACATATATAAGAGAGAGAGTTGGATATATTTTACCGTTTCCTCGAATGGTACATGCAGCCTGTTTCAGTCTTTGCACAGTAACACTTACTAGCAAACAATTTTTGGTTTGTGTGGTGGTAGCAAACAGATAAGGAGCCACATCAAGTCTACTGCACAACAGTAACAAATCAAAATTTGTTATATGGAACAACTTTCTAAATTGAAAGCTGCTACTAGTTATCAAAGATGCTTTTTAAAGTGTGACCCAGCAGCTGCAAACATTGTTCACGAGGTAAGGCAGCTTCTCCTCTCTTTGAGAGACCATAGAGGATTGGCTTTGGAGGAGGGCTAAGACACATTTCAATCTAAGCAGGTCATTTTAACCACCCCTATCACCAGCTCAGAGCAGTAAGCACCTTCAGAGGGCAGTTCGTCTTCACAAAGCACTCCTTTCTCTCTCTCTCTCTCTCCATTAACTGCAGAAGCCTAGGGGAAACCCTGGACTTCGTGATACCCACAGTTAGGTGAGACGATTTGCAGCACGGTTGGATCTGAAGCTCTACAGCTGTCCCAAGTGAACAACTGCACGTACAATAGCAAGTTCTGTATTTTGTCACATGGAAATGCAAGGTTATTAAATTTCATCCAAACCAGTGCTTCATTTATTATTTATTTATTCATTCATTCATTCATTTATGCTTATTTGTTTTTCGCTTAGGGACATGGTTTAGTGGGCATGGTGGTGTTGGGTTGACGGTTGGACTCAATGATCTTAGAGGTCTTTTCCAACCTTAATGATTCTATGATTCTATGATTTGTCCATGTTACTCCAATCCTACTTGTTATTTTATACATTTGGCCAAAAACACAAATAATGCTGGAGTGTTGTTTTCTGTACTGAAAATTTTCCCAAGGACTAGGGAAAAACACCATTTGAAAAAATATTCAGGAATTATTGGCCTATGTCTTTAAGAACTACAGGCTTGTTTGTTACAGATTTCCGTAATAATTTGTATTTTTTTGTGTTTCATTGTGGACATCTAGAGAGCAGATACATAAGTATAAGTAATTTAAATGGTAAAGGAAATGGGGAATCTGTCTCTGATTAATTAAGGGTTACAGTATGAAATGGTCTTATGAATTGCTAATTTAAATAAAGAGCCTTAGTTCAGAGCTACCTTCATTACAAATGAAAAGTACAGTAAAAATCACAAGTACCTCACAAATAACCTAGATCTGGTCCTCCAGAAGTGCTGCATACACCTCAATTTCCAGGAAAGCCAAAAGCACCTCCCAGCATTATCACTCAGTCATTCGCAAGAAAACCCACTGTTTACAGGGCACTCTGCCCTATTCAAACACAAGGGATATCATTAAATTCTGCTGGAGAAGCACTAAGGCCCAAACATAAGCTTTGGCAGCTGAGAGAAAGAGAGCAATTGCAGAAACTATAGCTTTTCAGATGGTGAGAATTAGTGTAGCTCCGTTGGCTGCACTAGAATTATACGGATATAATACACCAGCTGAGGATGTTATCCGTTACCTGTAACTCCAGCTGTGCTTGCATTGCTAATCCAGCCAGATCTTTGAGTCAAGACTTAACGTGGCACGAAGCAGACTGATTAATATAATTTAAATACAAAGAAGAGACTCATAGATCATTTCTGCTTCAACTCACAATGACTCAGAGCTAAGTGAATATGGCAGAACAAATCAACCAACACCACAGTTTTTGAGAGGGCTACTAAACAGTCCACCGAGTGGCCCATGCACACACAAAAAAGTAATTGAAAATTATTTATTTGTTGAAATGACTTGTGTCGTGCAGTTCGTGAGCAGTTTGTTACGAGCATTGAACTCTCCATATTCAAGTTGTTCTCACTCAGCATGAAGTCCAAAGCTGCTGCAAGATGGGACCTAGCCAAAGGGTTCCTACCTTATAAACAGTTTGCTCTTAAAATTCTTTTTTTTTTCCTACCCATAATAATTCCATAGAATTCAGGGCAAATTTACAGATTCAGCAAACATTTTAAGAAGAAACATGCTTATCTGTTGCGAGTAAATGTAAAAAGGGAAGAAAAAAATCTAGGTCTGAGCAAATTTTCTCAGCAAGTTAAAGGATAGGCACAGAAAAACAGTGACAACATATGCCTGGCTCTATTAGTGAGCCGCCATCCTGAAAGCAGTCAGTTCATCACGTACTAGGATGTCCTCTTTCTTCAGGCTGCTGCTGTCAGAGCTGCCTGAACAGCTTGCACTTCATGATTGCAGTCTATGCACGCAACTGCTCAGTCACTTTGCATGACTCAAAACTTCTGGCAAACTGTGTAAAAGGAAGTTGCAAAGAACCCTCTGAGCAATTCACAGAGGAGTCCTTTCCAGGCGGTCGCCAAAGTACATTCATGACTAGTCCATATGCAATACAGAGAAGCAGAGGGAACATGTGCCTTGTTAGAGACACATGTTGCCCCTATATCAGTCAGATACGTTATCGTTGCAAACTCTCCTATGGCACTGACATAGTTTCGCTTCCAACCACACAGAGCTGGCATTACATGTTTAGTGTGTTACTTGTTTAGCAAGGAAAGGGGGAAAAAGGAACGCAAGAAAGATGAGAAGCGGATCTAGGGTTCAGATCTTTGCATCTCCCAAACACCCTCACACCACTCTCCTCCTCCACCTTTTCCTCCAACTCTCTGTACAGTGCCATAGCTGCCAGTCCCCCCATACCTCCCTGGTTTCAGCAGCAGCAGCAATTTTCTCTTTGTCAGGCTGTGAGGAGGCTCTGAAGGAGTCACTTGACTAGTCAGACTGTGATTGCTGCCTGACCAGCTATTCCCCACCTCCTCCACAGAAAGGGAGATAGACTGGACAGAAGCTTTCCAAAGGCTAGATTCAGCCCACATACTCCCTCCAGTTAGACAATGCTGCTTCACGTATCAAGCCAGATTAAAGAGTAGAACAAAGCATAAAATGGAAAACGGGAATGAGATTACCTAATATCCCAGCTCAACTCCCTTAAGAACTACTCCCTGCTACAAAGGCAAAAGGAGTCTTGCTCCAGTTTTAAGCAAAGGACATTATTTGAGTTCTAACCAAGGAACTCCACAAACATTTATTCTAAAAATCAACCCTTTCTATGCCAATGAGTATCATTATAGCCAATTTTTCAAATAAGTGATCTGAAGCAAAAATGACCTTCCCTGATATGAGAAAGCTAACACACAACAGAAATCTTGCTTCCCGGTTCCTGTCCTGACCACTACATATCCCTTCCACTATAAGCAATAAATGTCCTTCATAAAATAAGAAGTCCGAGTAGCGTAAAACAAGCAAAATTCATCCTGAAAACTGTGGGTCAGGGCTTCAGCTGCCGTACCTCCATTGTCTTAACAGAGCCAGCAGATCCTTAGTAGAGCCACCTGAAGACAACAAAACACAATTCGAAGGTTATCGTGCATGCATGCCTTTCTCCATGTGAAGATGGGATCAGTCCCTTAAAAGACAGTTCAGTTTATATGACAGAGTTATCCTTTGCAACTAGTAAGCACACAAAGAAAAAAAAAGCATTAATATCTCACACCCACTTTATTTCAAGTAAGTAAATAACATTCATCACCACCACTGATGAATTTATAATTTTTTTACTTGCGTTTCCAGGACTGTTGCTAATGGTGGTTATTTAAGGCTTCCTTTCACAGAGACACATTTTCAGGCAAGGTTGCAAAGGGCAAAATGAGAGGAAGGGTAAATACTACTCCAGAACTGAGCTGACCCAGCAACATCCAGGAACGCTAACGAAAATAAAAGGAGGATGTTGAAGGTCTTTCTGTGCTGTGGCTGCTCAGTGATTGTGGAAAACTAATAGGAAGGGACACATCCCTGAACAACTGATGGATATCATCCGCTCTGTAGGGAAGTGGGATGCTCAGGGTCCTGCCAGTCCATGCCAGGGGAAAATTCCTTGGAGAGTAAGTTTGCCACTTGATGAACACCTCTGCAGGTGAGGAAGAAGCATCAGAGATGTGAACCAAACCCTGCAATATTCTGACACTGTGTGAACAGCAATTAGCAACTCTGTAGACAGAAACAGGTTCTCTGGCAGGTCCCATTAATCTCTTCATGCAGATTTAATACTCATGAAAGAGATTGCGTGAGCAGCCAAGAATGTTAAGTCTGCGCTTCATAGTGGGTACCTCAACATAACACCTATGATTGAAGACTGGGCAAAGAGCCAGGAATACGCTGCTCCAGACTTCACTCTGACTCAGTGTTGGTCTGTGATGGCTCCCTCGTGTTTCTGTTATCCTATCTGAAAATGAGGGACAATGATATTTCATCTGCCTTGCTAAATGCTTCAACTCCGCAACAGTCTGTAAGCAGCAGCTTGACTTAAGCGTATTCCATTTACAAAAAAAACACCTTCTGAAGTGGGATGGAGATCAGATCTTTTATATCACACCCCACAAACAAGCCTTTTGGTTCCTGCTCTCCATTACAGTTCACAATCAACAGTCAGAAACCCTTCCTAAAGGCCAACTGTAAACCTTGCAGCTGGCTGTCAGACACACTTTAGTACCACCCACACTCTGCAGCTTTTCCAAAGGCTCCTTCCTGCCTGACACAGAAGGACGAGAACAGCTTAAGTCGTCATTCACTGGGAGACTGACTGGGACAAGGCAAGAGTGGACTCGAGCCAAAAGACAACCCGTGAAGGGACTGCAGTTCTGAACTGCCTCCCATTTTACTTGTTAGCAGTATCCAGACACCTTCATGCCAATACGAACACTCGTTTTTATTTTTGTTCTACCTCCAAGCAGTTTGCACTCAGTGATTCAAGCCTCTTCTGCACTTACATTAACTTGTACTGGCCTACAGCAGGGCACAGTGAAAATCGGCTCGACTGAGTGACGTACAGCTGGACAGAGTGTGGAGCATGACCTGAGGACAGAGCACGACTAGGACTCCTGGGATATCCTTCCATTTGCCACATCCCTGGTAAAGCCCCAGCTGAGTCACCCCAGTGTAAACTGAACTTACCTGACCCTTTTAGGGCTGATGGGAAGAGCATGAGCAGATGATGAGCTGCCCATCTCCTGTAATGAATCATTTCGAGATTAACGAGCTTTACTGGCTCACACAGCTGTGCTTTACATCCATGAAAGGTCTGGATCTGTACATGCAGCGTGATCATTTTCTTATCGGTAAACAAGCTTAGTATTACTCCGCCTTAGCCCCTAACTTGATTCAGATTTACAAGGCTATTCCCCTGGCTATTCTTCCTTCCTATCTTCCACAAATAGCGTACAACAAACCTGGCACTGATGCAGGGTCTTCACTGTATTTTAGTTGGCAACCTCTGATGTATATTTGACTAAACAACCTCTGATGTATATTTGACTAAATTTGTATCTTCTGTTTTAAGGCCCAGGTCTCACAAAATTGAATGCTGCAGCTCCTGTTAAAGAATAGTGTGTGTTTGTTTTGTGGGGTTTTTTTTCTTTTGTTTTATAACTCGCTTTCTTAAAAAAATGAGGCTTAACTCTTACTGTTTTCTTGTCCTGACTATTGCTCAAGCAGTCTACTGTCAGGATACAAATCTGGCTACTTCTTGGAGTGTTGTTTTCCCCAGAGATTAGTCTGGCATAAAAATAGTGGAAGGTAGGATGTAGATTGGTCAGAAATATCTGAAAAGCAACCCTTCACCATATCAAGAGCAAGTTTAATTAGTCTAATGAATCTAAGAAACAACCCCTTTTACCTTTTACAGTGTAAGTAGATCTTCCAGTTACTGAACTGATGTTTATAAAAAGAAAAAAAAACTGTCTTGTTTCATCCTTTTATCTTGCTTGTTACATTTTGTCTTTCACTCATTTTGGCAGTTTTCCTTTCTAGTTGGTTTTGATTTACCTCCAGTTAGGACAGAGCAGAGCAGTGCCACCCAACTTGCTGCTTCATGGGCCGGCTAGCTCAGCTCAGTCTTCAATATTGTCATTGGGAGTGAGTGGAAGAAGCACAATGAGTATTTCTACGTACGTTAGACTAGATTTCCATTTTTTAAAAAAATCTCTAAATGAGTACATGACCTAAGGTATCAGTGACAAGGAGAATACCACCTTAATATTTGTTGGCATGCAAAATGGAAGAGCAAGTACAAGGAAAGAGCTACTAGATAAGAATAGAGGTAGAGAAAAAAAAAGATTAAAATCTCATTATACAGAAGATGTGGCTATATCACAGAGCTTCAGCTCAAGTTCTAGCAACTACTGATAGCATTCTCAGCCACGCACATCTAAGCAGACCTATCAAACCAGACACCTCAAGTGACACAGGCACCTGGTGTGTGAAACCAGGAAATTCTGTTTAAACGCAGGGAAAAGCTTTTTTTCTGTCAGGGTGGTCAAACACTGGAACACGTGGCCTGGAGAGGTGGTGGTGCCTCCATTCCTGGAGATAATCAAAACCCAACTGGACACGGTCCTGGGCTGCCAGCTCTTGGTGGCCCTGCTTGTTCAGGCGGTTAGAGCAGATGACCTCCAGGGGTCCCTTGCAACCTTAACCATTCTGTGAATCCTGATCAGGCTTAGCTGTAAAAAAGATTTCAACTCTATCCTGCCAAGATGGTGGCTGTTTTGATTGTATATTTGCAGCATTGCAAAGACTTGGGCAAGTAACCTTAGCTATGAAAATCTGCATCCATTCAGTCTCTCCAGAGAGTAAGCAGAATATTACAAATTATATGCTTAGACTTGGGTATGTAAAAATCTACCCCCACAGGATTTAGCCAAGTCTCTGCCTGAAGTAGGGTTGGAAAAGGTAATATTAGATCAGCATCTCTCTTAGTTGGACAGTGAATACATACATCTGGTATAAGTCTACACTACTGTATTACAGTACTACAGTACTTCATTACTGAATTATTATTCATGAGAGGCAGGTCCTGCTTGACCAACCTGATCTCCTTCTACGACCAGGTGACCCGCCTAGTGGATGAGGGAGAGGCTGTGGATGTGGTCTAACTGGACTTCAGTAAGGCCTTTGACACCGTCTCCCACAGCATTCTCCTCGAGAAGCTGGCGGCTTACGGCTTAGACAGGTGTACTCTGCGCTGGGTCAAAAAGCGGCTGGACGGCCAGGCCCGGAGAGTTGTGGTGAATGGAGTTAAATCCAGTTGGCGGCCGGTCACGAGCAGTGTTCCCCAGGGCTCAGTTTTGGGGCCGGTCTTGTTCAATAGCTTTATCGATGATCTGGATGAGGGGATTGAGTGCACCCTCAGTAAGTTTGCAGACGACACCAAGTTGGGCAGGAGTGTTGATCTGCTCGAGGGTAGGAAGGCTCTGCAGAGGGACCTGGACAGGCTGGATCGATGGGCCGAGGCCAATTGTATGAGGTTCAACAAGGCCAAGTGCTGGGTCCTGCATTTCAGCCACAACAACCCCATGCAGCACTACAGGCTTGGGGAAGAGTGGCTGGAAAGCTGCCTGTTGGAAAAGGACCTGGGGGTGTTGGTTGACAGCTGGCTGAACATGAGCCGGCAGTGTGCCCAGGCGGCCAAGAAGGCCAATGGCATCCTGGCCTGTATCAGAAATAGTGTGGCCAGCAGGAGTAGGGAAGTGATGGTGCCCCTGTACTCGGCACTGGTGAGGCCGCACCTTGAATCCTGTGTTCAGTTTTGGGCCCCTCACTACAAGAAGGACATCAAGGTGCTGGAGCGTGTCCAGAGAAGGGCAAGGAAGCTGGTGAGGGGTCTGGAGAACAAGTCTTATGAGGAGCGGCTGAGGGAACTGGGGTTGAAGTTCTGGTTGAAGGCCTGGAGAAAAGGAGGCTGAGGGGAGACCTCATCGCTCTCTACAACTACCTGAAAGGAGGTTGTAGTGAGGTGGGTGTTGGTCCCTTCTCCCAAGTAACTAGCGATAGGATGAGAGGAAATGGCCTCAAGTTGCGCCAGGGGAGGTTTAGATTGGATGTGAGGAAAAATGTCTTTCCTGAACGAGTGGTTAAACATTGGAACAGGCTGCCCAGGGAAGTGGTTGAGTCCCCATCCCTGGAGGTATTTAAAAGACGTGTAGATGAGGCGCTTAGGGACATAGTTTAGTGGGCATGGTGGTGTTGGGTCGACGGTTGGACTCGATGATCCTAGAGGTCTTTTCCAACCTCAATGATTCTATGATTCTATGATTCTACTAGATAGTGCAAGATAGCTGAGAATGAAGCTGATAGGAGTTTGACCAGAATCAGGAAGGAAATTTTTATTTAAGTTATAAATGAGCCACAATCTTTTAAGCCGCAGGATGAACTCTCGCCATAGAAACAGTGATGGACTCAGCTCTCTATTCGACACTGTGCTTCATATCAGCGTTACTCACTAATGCCAACCTGCTATAGGAAACAGGCATGGCACTGGAAAATTGAGCCAAGATTATTTCTGAGAACAGTACATATTCACCACTGCTATTGATTTGAAACATTGCTCTGGACATAAACCCAGGCAGAAACACTGTCTTATTTGTACGTAAACCCTGCCAACAGTAGCAGAAGTAATAATTATCATACAAGAATCAACACCCTCACAGCATGTAATGAAATAAATGAATTGGAAATTCAAGAACACATGTATTTTGCACATTGTTTGCTATCCTTCTGGATAGAGTAAAGCAAAAAAGGTAGGAAAGTCACAGTGGAACATTCTAGTATGAAAAATGCATTTCCTTTTCCTTTTAAAGTACAAAGAATCCACACCCCTGTAGAAAAGCCAATTAGAAGGCTGGCACAGATGAAGTTAAAAAGAATTGTAAGATTTCATGTACAAAAAGTTTATAAGGTGGCTAAAATTTTCTTATTCTAAGACACTTGAGAAATCTCTTGTGTAGTTTCAAAATTCATGTGAAATGAACACTTAATTTTAGTGTGCAATTTGACTCAAAAAGTCAGAACCTTAAGGGTCTGATTTTAGCAGCCCACCTGCTTCAGTGAGAAGTACACAAGTTATTCAAATGCTTAAACAGCATGCCAAAATCAGCAATGCCAAATTTACAATTGTATATTCACATACTCAAGGGAGAGTGTTAAAATTACTCTACTGGAGCTCTTTTATACTCAGACTTTGGAGCTCCATCTTTTATTAGCTGTTAATAATGCAGTTCAACATTACAAGCTGTCTACACACTCTGATCTAGCTTTCTATTCTAATTGATCAAATTTAAACTCATGCAAGCCTGACCTTATTTTATGATTGTTCCCCAGGTATTCAAACCCTAATTTTTTACTATGATGTCACAGACTTTTCTTTGTAGCTCTCAGTGTAACTGGGTGTTTGCTACTTAAGTGCAATCTCAAACAAGAAAAAGCAAATGCTGTGTACAGACCAGTTAGAGTGCAAGAAATCACGGTATCTATGGACTTTGGTGGAAGTTGCTCTGAAGCACTCAAGATAAGGCTTCTGTTAATGTAAATGGCAGGTTTTTGCTTTAGAAATGGCATCAAATTCAAAGAGGCCACTCTCATTTCTTGCCTTACGTCCGAAGAGAAGCAGGTTTTGTTCATAAGAACAGCACAGTGAAAGGTAAAAAACTAAATCCAGGCTATGCACTGGCCAAGAGGCTGTATGAAAAAAAAAAAGAGCACTCAGCAATGTGGAGGCTGCTGCTAGTGATGCCAAACTGTATGGCTTTGTTGAACTCTTCCGTGTCTCTGTACCATTATTCTTTGTCCTTCATTTCCACCACGAGTTCTTTGGACCTGTGCTGCTCCATCTTTCTGTCCTTTGTTCAGACAACATCTAGCACTGTGGGGCAGGGATCCCCGATTAATGCAAGTAAATGCACAGTCTTGCAGGGATGACAAAACTGACAGGAGGTAGAGCTCAAATTGACATGCTATCCCTTGATATGTCCTATGTGCTGATGGAAGTCAGGGGAAGTCTTTGTGGTTTAGTTCAAGTACACGGGTACGTTCCCCAGCTCAGCTCACCACCGCGTGGGGAAAGGACAAGGCACACGAGGGGAATCCCTGCCCAGCCAGATGTCTGATGCCACATGTTCAGAGCACCTCCCAGCTTACACTGAAGCCTTTGGTCCTAATCACCTTCTTGCTCTCCTCTAGCCCTATCTTTTCTACTGGTCCAAAATAAATGTAACTCCTCATTCACTTTCAGCCCAAGCAGAGAAGCAGTAGATATGTTCTCCTTCTAAGGTATTTCTAGCTTAGTCAGAAAAGGAAACCGTAAGTTGATAAAACAGTCTTCCATGTTTACAAATAATCATGACAGCCTCCCACATCACATCCCAAAATGCAGACACCTCTGCTGTGTGTTTTCTCCATTTACATTTGGACAATCAAAACCACACCAGGAGCTCCACAGATACTAAGACTTCTTTCATCACTAGACTCTCTCCCTTGTCACTACCATCCACCTTTTGAGGTGCGCTTACCCTCTTGCAGAGGAATTCCTGCTGCTAAGGTCTCTGGTGGAAGATGCAGATGAACGGATGCCACTGTAGGCCACACATTACACTTTCTTTGAGTCCCTCAGCACTGCAGAATCCCTCTCCCAAGGCGCAGGGAAACCCTTAAAGGAACTCTCTGCAACCACGCCTCACTGTCTCTTGCTGGCTACTCCAGGACAACCTTCAAAATCAGGCTTGTCTTTCTTCTATGGTATGAATCTGTGAGTCCAACTTCAGATGTTGCCAAAATGTGTCCTCTGGACCAAATCAGCCTTGCGTTACCAAAAACGCTCAGGAAGGAAAAGCCCCAGGCTGCCAGAAGAACAGAGGCAATACCCTGGCTTCCATCTGCTTTGGAAGCAGCTCTTTCAGTGCAATATGGGCATGGCTTCATTGACTTCTGTGGGTCTGAGGTCAACACTTGAGAGGATTACTGTTCCTGCACTGCCAGGGTATGGATGGAGCATAGGAGAACTGAAAGAAGACCTATGCGTTTACCTCCCAGCAGATCAAGGCAAGATCTATAGGGAGAGGCAGTGTCTTAGATCAGCTGATTCATCGTAGAAAACAGAAATAGTTCTCACAACTGTTGGTGTTTAATTTGGTACTTTTTCTCGTTTATGTTTTGTGGAAGGGCTTCTGTGTGCTTAAATGCTTGGCTATGTTTTTATCGAATATTCAGTCTCCTTACAGACCTTATCTTTTGTATCCCTAAACTAATATAGCTACAAGAAAACTACTGTTGCTTTTCAGAAGTTGGTCCAGGAACACATCCAGTATCAAAGGAAACAAATCTAGGCATCAACAAATTCATCATCTAGGCATGATGAATAAAGATGAAACTACTGCTGTGCCCTTTGTGGTCCATATTGCTCCTCCTGGAAGGTCTCCAAAGAGTTTTCCAGGAATAGACCATGACTTGGTCATATATTAACTGAATCCTTCAGTTTTGAGTTTATGTTTCTTCACAAATTTAACTAACTCATAGGAGAAATACAAAGACAGGGCCATTCTGATAAAAAAAAAATCATCTGTCTTTTTACCCTTGCTATGTCATTTTGAAATGCTGGCTTCCATAAATATTCTACCCATTTTACATATACACAGTTACCTAATTGTTCATTCTGTCAGCCTGCATACAAGTGAAACACAGATATCTTTACAATAAAATCAGAACATTTCTTCCAAAGACCTCTTAATGAACAGTAATGAGTCTGTGGGTAGAGCTGCTTGACGCTTTCTTCCCCCTCTCCCCCCTGCCTCCAAGTGTAGAAACACATTCCAGAGTTGTCAGAATTAAGCTATTTACAATTTTCAAGACTCCTTATGGAACATAAATCAATCAGTATCAGAAGCAGCTCACAACTTTCTGAGACAGACTTGAAAAACTGACTGTCATACCTTGCACACCTTGGCTTTGAAAATAGGTTTTAATCCCCGGTGATACTTTTTCCTCAATGATGATGCCATTTAACTTCTTTGTTACCTCCTGTGAAAGGCCTTCTGAACATCTAGATACTTCCTTCAGTGTTTAACCATTTCCACTGTCTTTCCTTGTACTAAACTAAGGCAGAATAACTAATGCCTTCTGTCCTTCATTTTTTCCTACTCTTTTAATACAGGTACTACTCTTCCTTTTTTACCATTCACTGAGAACATGTGAAAAAATAGTCCCAAAGATCCTTCCTTAGTGCTTCTGATAGAGCTCTGGCTATTTACTTATAAACTCCTGAAAAAAATTTCTCCAGATCTCTTAACTTCTGGTTTACCTAAAAATCCCTTAACCCATTTGTTCTCCATTTTCACTTCTGTTCTGAACCCTTTGTTAAGACTAAATGTTTATCTTAGCTGTATTGACTCCTTCACTATCGTGCACTAGACTTGCTCTAGACTACGTCCTCCTCTTTCTTTCAGCGTATTACAGTCACTCAAATGCTAGTTTCCTCAATGATATCAGAGTATTGCCTTGCAGGTGTTGTATTATTCCACTTTTAATAAATTTCTAGCAATTTCTCAGAATTTTACTGCAAAATTATTGTTTGGAATTTCCTGGATCACAATTTTAACTTCATCATGTAATGACCAGATTTGTTGCCCTTCAGTCATCCCACAGAGAAACTAATGAAAACAAAAACTATAAAAGATAAAAGATTCAATTTAGCATGCAGGTACTTTTAAAAGGTTGTTTCTTCCCCTCTACTGTTCATGCTCTGTTTCTTCTACCTCTCCAAATCATTTTTTAACATTTCAAATACATTTCCTTCAAAATCAGTTCTTGTACTTAGAGCAGCAAATCCAAGGCACAGAAAGGGCAAACAGTAAGCAAATAATAAAATGTAGTGGGTCAACATCCAGCTCCTAATATGGAGCATTAAGAAAGAAAGGTGATGAGGCTGTATTAAGTAGCATCAGCCCTCCAGAAAAGAACATGCAAGCAGCTGTACCTCACAGGAAACTGCAGAGATAAAGCAAGACAAGAAGTATCTGAGTTAGTAAGATAAAATGGTCCCTTCCAACCCAAACTATTCTATGATTTTATGAATTTGTTTATTACGACATTACATGAAAGAGAGGCAAATGGTAGTCCCTCCTTCCTCCTTGGTCAGTGGTTCCTCACTGGAAAAAAAATCAGATCTTGGAGTCAGTCTCCAAGACAGCCACGCCTGAACTGACAACGGACCCTGCTGTATCTCTAGCTCAGAGCAGCCACCAAGTTCAATACCCCCCCATCTAATACATCTAATACAAGGAGCACTGCTGGAGAACAGGTGTGTCTAGGTAAGAGTTGAGTTTGTCCCCTTCTTCCCTCATATGCCTCAGTCAGCAATAGGCATGAAGCTACTGGGAAGGCGTATGTTCTTGAGTAGTTTACTGCCCAATCCGTACAGGTTTATCAGCAAAAATCTTTCTTCCAGTTGTTCTTTGCCAGTAGACAAGCTGGTCAGAATGATGGACATCAGCATGGGAGAGGAGGGCAGTCACCCCACTGCGCTTTCAAAGGTGCTGATGCTTCCCCCAGCACATTACCTTTATTCACAGCCTCCTTCCATGATCTGCTCTGTGCAGAGGCATGGACAGGGAATAAACATGGTATGATAAAATCTAAAACTGGTCTTCTCTCCTGAAGGAGGGTAACTCTGAGGTCCTTCAGAGGAAGACACCCTTTCCCGTTGCCTCCTCTTTCTAATCCTCTCTTCATCCCTTTACAGTCGACTTCTTACAGCAGTTCCTCTTCAAAGGACTGTTGTTCAGAAAGATTTCCTGACTACACTCTCCTTTCCCTTAGAAGCAATAACATATTTCCTCATTGTTTTAGAGATAGGGTAGAAGTGCTCAGCATCAGATCTTCATAAAACCTCAGAGACAGGGTTAGCTGCTAATACTCATCTGACCCAAAATGACACCAAAACTGTCATGCAGAGAGCAGCAGGCATCCTTTTATAGCTGACTTCAATTTTCCAGCAACAGATTTTTTTCTCTGCTCTGAGAAACCATGAAATATTGGCAGGAACCAGCACCAGGAAGAGGCCCTGAAGAGCAACCCGACCAAAAGCCCCGTGTCTGCCTATCTAACCAGAGCAGCTGACCTCCGCTGATAACCCTGTGCCTTCTCATACCATAATAACCAACCTTCCAACACACAGAATGATCCAGCAGTTCAGTCACATCTGAAGCGAGTGTATCACTTACCCTCCAAGGATCTTTATAGCTAAACATTTACCTAAACAAATATAAAGAAAACACTAATTTGACAGCTGTAAACTTCCCAAATTTTCTGCAGAAGTAAACTAAAAGCAATAAAATGCAAATGCCAATTTTTACAATTGGATTTGTTCTGTTCAGAAAAATAGCAGTTTGACTATAAAATAAAATAAAGCCGCCTCTACTTGGAGGTGTATTTTCACTGAAAATTATTCTATTTCTGTCATCGTACCTAAAAGGCTGATCATGAAAAATGTTCTCCAATGCTTACAATGACTCATTTCTAGCCATTTTACAGCATCCTCTTGTAAGAAAGATACATCAGTTTTTTAACAATTCTGACTCAAGCCAATTGTCCTTTTAATCAGCTCAGGTTTTGCTTATAAAAAACATTTCATGAGTCACAACCTCACACTTCTAGATTTTTAAACTGCACATCCAGCTTAGGGGGAGTGTAATAGTTTGAAAATTAACAAATGTCAACAAATCTTTGTATTTCCCAGGGATGTAACAGGATTTTCTTTAGGTGTGGACTGTTTAGGAGTAGTTTGGGGGTTTCTGTGAGACTATCTGCATGACTAGTGAAGTGCACTTTGGCCACTCACTAAGTCTACACAGTAAACATCAGTAAGATGATGGTGCTGAGATAACTATACATGCTGGTACTAACCCAGTTATGAGAAATAAACAATTTTGGGTCAAAAAGGTGTTCTGGTTTTCACACTGGCTAGCATCTATGGTGTCAGCTGGCTAGAACAGAAGTAGCACTGGTACCTAGAGCTGAAAACTCTCCAGTTAAAAACTACACCAAATGGCTTAGCTATGAAGCACCAGCTTCCGCCTCGCCTCTACTAGCAGCCTCTTAGTATTGATGCTTTCCAACAAATCAACTTGCCTACATGTCCTTCTCAGAGGATGGGCTATATTTCCAGCACTGAAGGTGGGCAGAGAAGGCTGCCCGGACCCCAGAGCAGACCTGGGAAGAAGAGATTGTCTCTGGGATTTTTTGGCTTGGAAAGCAAGTCCAGCCAGAGGCTACGTGAGTGCAAGAGCCAACCCTCCCTGATCAGAAAAAAAGTCCAAGTCAGGTTTTTGGTGGGTGTAAAGTACTGCAGTGGGAGCTACAGTGATTTACACCAGGAGAGAATCTGTTCTCCTAAAGGACTCCACATTGGCGTTTCTCTCTCCATTCGTCCTTTCCTTCAGCATCTATTCTAAATCCTACTGATTTAGTCTTCTCACTGAAATTCACATTGAAATAACATCCTAAATTTTTTATTGAGAAAAACATTGCTTTCAAACAAGCAAATCTTTCCAGACATTATATGAATGGAAATACTGTCTATGAAAACAAAAATGTCAGCAGAAAAATTTTTCAAATACTTTTGCATTCATGATAACAAATTCTGTCTGAAAATGATTGACCGGATCTTGTCCTCCCCAGTTGAGAGTGCAAAAACGAAAACAGGGAGGAGGCTTCTAAGGCACAAGCTCTTGCTGACCAACCTAGCAACTGGTTTCCCAACCTACCTTGCTGCCCAGACTGAAGCCTGCTGAATAACCTACCTCGCAGCCCGTCAGCCTCTGCCGGAGATCAGCAGCACTGGGGTTCTCACAAGTCTGCACAAATCAGCAGAGATTAGCGGAGGAATAAAACCCACCAGTCTTCTCAGCTAGATTATCTCATTCCCAGCAATCCCCTCCACTGTTTAATGAGAAAATAGATACTAATTAACCTGTCTGCCTCTTTGACACCTATGCTTAACAAAAGCTTTTGGCCTGTGGCTAAGCCCATAAAGTTAATTCTTACACTCCTGCGACCATCTCCTGAATTTGGAGGCTTTCTTTGAAGTTTAGGGGATCACACAGCTGCAGATGCTGTTAAAAGTGAAAGTTATTTTTTCGAGATGGGAACAAAAGAAAAGGTGGGAATGTCACACTCTGACAGACTGCAGAGAAGTAGTAGTTTTCTGTGTTCTCATTATTTGCAGTCTTTCAGATTGCAGGATGCCTTATATCTTCATTTAAAAAAAAGAGATATTTGCTTTCCAATAAATATCTGAAAAAAATCCAAGAGATGGGATAGTAGTAGAAAAATCTGGGTTAAAGCCAATGACCAAAGAAAGATTAGTTACCTAAACATGGATTAGGCACTTAAAAATCTTTTGGGTTGTTACCCTGAACAAACTGCAGTCACTCATACAAGACACTAAATTGCTTGATCCAGCAAAACACATAGAAGTTATTCCACTGACTTTGAAGATATTACTCACATATTTAAACATGAGGCACTTGGGTACACTACTCCACATACTGGCAGTAGGATTTAGAAGCTCTCAGATCAAGCCCTACTGCAGCAATATAAGGATGAAAAAAATCACCTTAATTAAAAGCATTAGTTGCTCAAGGACATATATAGCTTTCCCATTTCACAAACCTAATAATGGAAAATCAGACAGCTGGTTGTCTTTCTGTTTGGCACTGCTGGCAGACTCTTCAATACAGTGGTCTTAAGAAGACAGCAGGAGGTGGGGGGTGGGGGTTGTGGACCAAAACGCAACAGTCTTCCTGCAATGGCTTGCCAAGAAAATGAAAATGTGTGAGACAATGTGTTAATGAATATCAGCACATATGGGCAAGCGCTGGTGATTTTGGTAAGGCAAAGATTTGCAATTAAAATGCCATTCACAATAGAGATGACTATGATCATCACCAAAATCCCAGTTTAAGGTAGGAGATATACAAATGTGCGTGTAAGATAATGCATCCTATTCCTCTCCAATTCTACAACAAACACACATTAGAATTGAAATTTAAAGACTTTTCAATCAGAAATCCAAATGGATTATTTTAATCCTGGTATCTTCTCTCTCTGCTTTATGATGATCACTAATAAAACATTTATTTTTGTTTAAGAGAAAGCATCAAACTATAATTTCATGACATTTCATTTATAATTTCCCATTTCATCCCATTATTAATTAGCCCTTTAAATTACTGTAACATGGAGAGTTTTACAGATTAATTGAACAGACGGTCACCCAAAATATCAACTTACCTGCTCTTTGCCTCAGGGAAGATTTTACTTGATCAGCTTGACTTAATCTGATTTGTACTTAAGCACAAGCTACATGGATTTCACAGCACTCTCTGGGAAGTTCTTCCTAGTATATAGCAATCGCTTTTGCAGATGAGGTATTGTCTCACCTCCACCACCTTCACTAACCGTACCCCCAGGAAACTGTTACAGCTCTCCTCAGTTTTTCCTTCTCCTTTCTTCTCCCCTACCAGATTAAATAACTTCTTCTCAGTTCTCATTTTCCTAACCCAAAATTTCAGCCCACTGTTTCTCATCTCATCAACAGCAACCAACACTTCTCTTTGAAGCCACCGCTATATTTTGAGACACCTCTAGATGCAACAATCCTTTCCTTGGGGCTTAAGCTTCATAGTTCTCTTTCTTCCTGCTCTTTGCTGTACCTTGCAGTTGACATTCCACGTTTGGGATTTGGGGCTTTTTTGAACACGTGGTGCCAAAACCAAGCACAGTACCCCAGCTGAGGCCATAGTTGAGCTTAAATATATCTCTTCATGCATTACACTTATTTAGATAACCCAACACAGCATTTGCTATTATCTGAATAGTAGGACATTGCCTATTCATGCTCAGTCACTGACCTAACACCACATGCTTCTTTTCTGCAGAAATGCCACCTAGCCAATAACACACCCAATTTTTTGCATATTCCTCCCCACGTGGAGGACTCTACATTTGCTTTTTCTGGATAGCATTCTGTTTAGTTCAGAATGCTTCTCTAATTTGTCATTGTACCTTTGAATTCTAACTCTAATGCTTGCAGTGCCACTTCATTTGGTATTGGCTGCACATCTATAGTGGGAAGATAGATGCTTTTCAGTGTGACTGATCTACTGCTATGATTTCAAAAGCTGACTTTGAAATTGGAGTGGTACATATCGGGTTTAAATCAAATGAATTAAGTTATTTGGGAATGTTTGACTCGACTGCAAAAGACTGTTCCACATAAATCTCCCTACATAGGTTATGATTTCTACATCACTGAAAAGTATGAGTTTGCAGCCAAACTCTGCAACTTTTCAAAGGAAAAATCATCTAAATCTCATCTGTAAAAAGCAGAAGAAAATACAAAATAGATTAGCATTTTTAAGAAGTATTCTATATACTTTTCTTACTTTAGAACAGATTATAATTCTGTCCATGCTGGAAATTACAGAGAGAGAGGACGGGTAAGAGAGTAAAAGTCATTGATTTAAACGGGGTCAAAGCATGGCTATAATAGCATCAAACTGTCCTCATCACAGCATGGCTTTGTTACAACTCCACGTATTTCTGCTCAGTAGCTAATAAATCACAAAAGCCAATCAGAAATTCTGGATTTTTTTTCCTGGCTCTGCCTTTGACCTGGTGGTAACACTGGCAAGTCCTCTCCATCACCGCACTTTCGCTTCTTTTTCTATTCAAATGAGGACAAAAATAGGTGTTCCTCGCAGAGAGAAACTAAGGCTTCAATTGTTAATAAATTTAAAGCTTTTAAAGGAATTTTGTATTAGAGGAGAGAAAAGATTGATTACCAACAAATGGGGCTCCAAGCAACCTCCATATACAGAAGGGTTTATTACAGTCTTGCCTCTAAAGAAGTGCTTCCCAGAAATTTTATCCCCTTGCTGCTGGCATAGATGTTCACAGACTCTTGCAGAAGAACATAAAAGGGCAGTTTTGCAATGTGACTGAAAACAATGATTCTTATCACTTTGGAATACTTCTCAATGAAATAATCTGAGATATATTCAGATACCAGGAATGAAAGAACCTCTATGTGAAATATTTAAAATCTGGTGATTAAATGACTTTACAAGGAAAGATCTTCTCATCACCTGACTCCTAAAGAAAGGACAAGGTGAGCAAGAGGGGTTTTCCTTCAATAACTTATTTTATGGGTGGGGGGGGGTTTTCTTTCTTTTTCTGATCTTTTGCAATTACCAAATTAAAATGTAACTACCTAGGAACGGAATATATAATTTTTACATGGAGACATAGTCAAGAGGAATTCTTGTGTACCATTTTCATGAGTGTCAGCAACAGGCTTAATATTGTTCATTTATTTAATCAAACGTGAAGGAAGCTTTTATCAAATTAAATAATTGCCTCAGTTCCATCTTTTTATTCTTAATGGCTTAAGTCAATTGGATTCAAAGATATCTTCAGGACTGAATCCAGGAAAGATTAGTAGTTGGCTCTAAGATACAGGGAGAACTGGAAAGCAAATTTAATCCCACTCAAATTTTGTGGGAACCTAATAAACAACAGCGATATTTAACTGACATTTCAAAGCTCAGAGGCAGAACTATTGCATTTGTTAGCCTTTAGTCTCATTCCTTCATCTTGCTTTAGTGCAGGAAACTGGATGCAGCAGAAAACTTGTCAAAAAAGTGAATTAATTTACTGAAAAAAATGTTCACATTCAGTGATGGAAGTTCATACTGAGCTGCAAAGTGTAATGGCTGATCCTAAATCTGGTTATCCAAGTTTCAGTCAGACTATTTCCACTGACAATATTATACAACTGCTGAGAGACTCCACTATAAAGACCTAAATAGAATCATAGAATCATTAAGGTTGGTAAAGACCTCTAAGATCATCGAGTCCAACCGTCGACCCAACACCACCATGCCCACTAAACCATGTCCCTAAGCGCCTCATCTACTCGTCTTTTAAATACTTCCAGGGATGGGGACTCCACCACTTCCCTGGGCAGCCTGGTCCAATGTTTAACCACTCGTTCAGGAAAGAAATTTTTCCTTACATCCAATCTAAACCTCCCCTGGCGCAACTTGAGGCCATTTCCTCTCATCCTATCACTTGTTCCTTGGGAGAAGAGACCGACACCCACCTCGCTACAACCTCCTTTCAGGTAGTTGCAGAGAGCGATGAGGTCTCCCCTCAGCCTCCTTTTCTCCAGGCTAAACAACCCCAGTTCCCTCAGCCCCTCCTCAGGAGACTTGTTCTCCAGACCCCTCACCAGCTTCCTTGCCCTTCTCTGGACACGCTCCAGCACCTCGACGTCCTTCTTGTAGTGAGGGGCCCAAAACTGAACACAGGATTTGAGGTGCGGCCTCACCAGCGCCAAGTACAGGGGCACCATCACTTCCCTACTCCTGCTGGCCACACTATTTCTGATACAGGCCAGGATGCCATTGGCCTTCTTGGCCACCTGGGCACACTGCCGGCTCATGTTCAGCCAGCTGTCAACCAGCACCCCCAGGTCCTTTTCCACCAGGCAGCTTTCCAGCCACTCTTCCCCAAGCCTGTAGCGCTGCATGGGGTTGTTGTGGCCAAAATGCAGGACCCAGCACTTGGCCTTGTTGAACCTCATACAATTGGCCTCGGCCCATCGATCCAGCCTGTCCAGGTCCCTCTGCAGAGCCTTCCTACCCTCGAGCAGATCAACGCTCCCGCCCAACTTGGTGTCGTCTGCAAACTTACTGAGGGAGCACTCAATCCCCTCATCCAGATCATCGATAAAGCTATCGAACAAGACCGGCCCCAAAACTGAGCCCTGGGGAACACCACTCGTGACCGGCCGCCAACTGGATGTAACTCCATTCACCACAGCTCTCTGGGCTCGGCCGTCCAGCCAGTTTTTGATCCAGCGCAGAGTACACCTGTCTAAGCCATGAGCCGCCAGCTTCTCGAGGAGAAAGCTGTGGGAGACGGTGTCAAAGGCTTTACTGAAGTCCAGGTAGACCACATCCACAGCCTTTCCCTCATCCACTAGGCGGGTCAAGCAGGACCTGCCTCTCATGAACCCGTGCTGGCTAGGCCTGATCCCCTGGTTGTCCCGCACATGCCTTGTGAGCGCCCTCAAGATGAACCGCTCCATAATCTTCCCCGGCACCGAGGTCAGGCTGTAGTTCCCCGGATCCTCCTTCCGGCCCTTCTTGTAGATGGGCGTCACATTGGCAAGCCTCCAGTAGTCCGGGACCTCCCCCGTTAACCAGGGGGTTTAACCTAAATAAAAATATCCACATTTCGAAGAATGAAGATTGATATCACCTCAGCTAACCCTTCACTTATTTCTGTATTCAAAGCAATAAGGCACGCTCTAGTAGAAACGCTGTAGTAGCAGAAACACGGATCGCCTACACCCTCACCCTGTCTCTGACAGTGCAGGTATTTCACAGAAATTTTCATAATTTATCTAATTACGGTAACCTCCAAAGCCCTAAACACATACAGGAATGACCCGGTCCTCATCCAAGTGGATTTACGTGATGAGGGGAGAGGATATCAAACAGGGGCGGCAGAGCTCTGCCTCAGAGCCCAGCTCTGCAGCCTCTGCGCGCGCAAAGCTCCCGCTCTCGGGGACCTGTGCGGCGCCGAAGCAGCTGCAGAGGAGAGACGGAGGTGGGGAAGGGCACCTTGGCTCTTCCCTTCAGCAGAAGGTCTCTCCTCTCCTGCTAGACCAGCAGCATCAGTCCACACTCTGCCCCTGCCATGGACTGATGTGCTTTCCAGCATGGAGGGCTCAGGTAGCAGAAGAGTCTAAGCTCTGCCTTCAGAGGCGAGAAGGAGGCAGGGAGGGGTTTCCCCTAGGGAAAGAAGCAGATCTAATTACTCATCATACAGTGGGGGTTGCGAGGGCAGCAACCCCGAGTCCCCCTTCGCCATCTGCTCCTCAAGCTGAGAGCAGCAGCCCCCAGAGCAGCTGCACAGCTGCCTGCTCTCCCCCAAGCACCATCAGCGCTGAGAAAATACAGCACCCTGAAAGGAGAAGGGGGAAAAGCTTCACACAATTCAACCGATTATCAGATTACGTCTCAAAGACAGTGTTGGGAGGTATGTGTTACATACCTCGGGGGCTTCTGTCAGTTATACTGATGCTGAATTATGGCGAATAAAGAATGCTACCATAGTCATCGTGCCATTTTCTAATGAGATTATTTCTACACAGGTCAGAAACACTCACACGGCTCATGGATAAAATACTCACCAACAATCATCAGTCGATCTGAAACTTACTGAATGCTGGGAAACCATCTATTTGGACTATTATATCCACTTTAATGATGATATATGTGTGCATGGGTTAGACAGAGTAAGCAGATGTGGTGACTAGAAAGGAAGATTGCTGCAAACAGCATTCGTTTGCAGATTTAATGAAAAGTTTAGACAAAAGGTAAGAGTGTTATTATATGACATTTGCAAGAGTTGTTGAAGATGGTAAGAAATTGCTAGAATTTGCTTCTCTTAAACAGCCCAGAGCCATGACTTCAGAAACACATAATATCCACATCCCAAATAGTAACTCTTTCCATTTCTTAGCCAAAATCTTGTGCCATTGGTCAAAAAATCATCACTACCTATTTAAGCATTTTTGTGTTCGTGTGTGATCCACTGACTAGTCCCTCCTCCACAGCTGTAGACAAGTGTTCAGAATATAGAAACAATCAATGTAAATGACATAACCTTGTTGGTTTTTCCCAGAGTCTAAGAACGGCTGTAGGCACATCACAGACCTCGCTACTGCACTGCCTCTTTCCTAGCAGGGACTGGTAGCAGCTACTCATGGAAAGAAAATAGAAACCAGGACAAATATAGAATAATCTTCTGCCTACAAAGTGGTTCCCTATAGATAAGGCCAAGCTGACTAGGGGAATGAACGGGAAACATCAAAGATACCAACCTTTTTACAGTCCATCAACAGGTAGAGGGTGGGAGAGGTCGCAGTGACCCCAGGAGTAGCTTTATGCAACATTTCAATCCCAATTGCAACCTCAAACCAGGGTTTGACAGAGAAGTAAGTTTTGAATACAAAGTGGAAAAAGGAGTTTTACACAGGCTCGAAGGACTGTGAGTTCCAATATTAATTGAAGGGAGATGCCTGTGAAATATTTTAGACAAAAAAAGAAACTGGGGCAGTCATCATGCGTCCTCTTAGTCAGCCAGGAGAATTTCTATCATAATACGTCTATTGTCAGTACTCCTGTATTATATGGAGCAACATTAGGGTAGGGAAATTCCTCATTGTTTTTCAAACCCAAATGAGAACTGAGCATAATATTTTACAAGTGAAAACTATACTACCTGCACAGTCACATTTCCTGCTGCAAACGGAGTAGGAACTTGATCTCTAAGTTTTGGAGAAGGCAATGTTTAGAAGGTATCTCTAAAGTCAGTGTATGGCCAGATTAAAATCTTGACTCTCCCATCCTAAGGCTGTAAATCTAGAGGGAAACAGTGGTAGCTCAGATATCACTCTGCAATAATTACTGCCAACAATTTAGTTTTCTAAAGGCAGTAATTCTGGTTTTAGAACAACACAGAAAATTGCCTCCATATCCCTGGTATGAAAACTTTGCCCTAGCCAACATGCCTCATCATAAATTATCTGGTAAGGATAAATCTTTTAGAAGCCATGAATGGTGTTGCAGGACCAATTGACCAAATCTGCCATAACACACTTGAGAGATAATTGATATGTCAAGCCTCATCAATATCAACCTACTTAAAGTAAGGACAAGAGGAGAGGGGAAGAATGATAATGAATAATACCATTATGTGAAGCTAGTTAACTTATAGCTTAGAAACAGATATGTATCAGTCACCAATCTGAACGTCCTTGAATTTCATGAAAGTCTGAACTTATAAGCAGTCTTAACTCCTTAAAAAGCTTCTTTCCATAGAAATTGATTATTTGTTGACAGACTAGTAGTCTTTTTTTCTATTTTAACTTCCAAGATTTAACCTTTTTTTCCAACTTTACACAGGAGGTAAAATAATGAGTTTGGACAGCATACGGGACACATCAGTAAAATATTATTTAAAAAAAAAAAATCTCTTCCTGACCAGGCAGAGGAAGCAAAGTGTCAGATCTCTCAAGAGCTCCAAGCCTCAGAGGAGGTTTCTGCCAATTTTCAGCGCTACGAATTTGTTCTCTGTGTCATTCTCAGTTACTGGTTGTGTATCTCCTCCTAATCAATACACATGCATATACATCCCACATTACTTTCTCATCAAAGGTCTTGCATCGCAGTTATTGTCCACTCACTTTGAAAACTGACATTGAACACAACCCCGTTTCCTGTTCCCCGTCTATTCCTTCCTCTCTATCTCTTTTCCCATTTCCCTCCCCCTCCAATTCTCCTTGTGACATGCCCCTCTCATAAAATAGTGTCTCACTCTCTCCATCTGCTTCTTCAGCCATCTGCTCACTCCTTCCCTCCCTTCTTGCTGGGTTACTCCACAGTCTCTCTAGTGTAGCTCCATAGTCTCCCTGTAGCATCACTAAAACTCTTTTTCCTTTTCTTCTTCTGTTCAAAGATAACAAGTACAGCGAGCTTTCCACTCTAGGCCTTGATGGAGGGGAGGCTGCAAAATGAATATCCATGAGTTTAATAATCCTCTGCCTTGACAACTGTAAGATCTTTTGCAAGCTTCATGTTTCACACTGCTCCTCTTCATTTTATCCAAAATGCCATGGCCAAACTGATCTTCTTTCCTTGACAGGATGTTCTGGCCATTTCATCTCACTTCTTAAATCAACCTCATTAGCCATCTACGTCCTACAGGATTTTCAGATTCCCTATCTTCACGTCCACTGTCCTGAGCAGCTCCATCTTCTCGCCTGGCACCTGGTGCCATCTGCCAATTCTGCTTGGTTTGCTTTGATCTCATCTCACAAGCACTTCTGTGCCTTCTCCTATTCAGATATTCTCTGCCTGGAATCAGCTCTTGAAGCTGATTACTACTCCATTTCTCTCTTGCTCGCCCTCTCTTTTCTACTCTGTCAAAGACTGTCATTTTTTCCACACACAAAACTAGAGAACCCTTCAATTCCTGATAGAGAGGAAAAATATTACATTTCAATACCATCAAACATCCATTTCCAAGTCTGTGCCTTTCTTCCTTCTAAAACACCTGGCTTTCTATTATTCATTTGATTTCCCTGTTTTGCTTCCTTTCATAATCGTTCACCTCCCAGTACGCGCATTATACATTTCTTTATGCCTAATAATTTCCTGTTCAACCCCTTCGTTTATGCCTTCTCTCTGTGTTTTTCAGTGAACATAGCACGTTACTACCAGATCTTGTTCTGCCTGAGAACAGCCTACCTCATTCCGGGTGATAAACAAGTTACATAGCAATTAAAATTCAGGAAGGCAAAATCAGAGAGATGGCGTTGACTTTGTTTCTCCCCTCCCTCTTCACCTCTCTCATCAGCTACTGACATTTGGAAAATTTCAACCAACTCTAATAAACAACAAAAATCTGTCCCAGTTTCCTAAGAACCCAAGGCTTATATGATCACAACCTGCCAATCAGTTTCATCCTAACCACTTTTGTACCTGTAAGTCAGTATCAAACAAGTAATACGAAGACAGTAAGGACCCAGAGGTTATCAGTGGTGAAGCAAAGAGAAACCCAAATTAGCATCTTCATTAACTGTGGGATGCGGCAGCCAGCTGGCCTGACCAGCAGAGTAGTTCGGGCCACCCATCAGTACGTGCCTGGCTTGGGAGCAGCCAAAGCACCTCTGGCACGTGCCCAGCGCATGGTAAAGGGAGGGAGCTGGGAGCACTGAGGGGAGTATGGCAGAAGAAATAACTCTGTAAAAGGCAGCCTCCCTTAGTTTCCCTGCTTACAGTGAAAGGATCAGGGGTTTAGTCTTGAATTATTTCACGTAACACCAAACCACTGCCTATTTCAACTTTTCCAGATCCTTTTCCAGAAGATCGTTAAGAACGTAACTCTGATGCACTAATATCTATAAAACAGATGCAGCATTTTTCTTTTTGTTTCTCCCGACCAGAAAAGGAACAACATGCTCTCTACCTTTTCTGAATTATACTGGGATTTGCAGTCACCAGCTGGGTTTTCGATCCAACATCCTTGCTGTATTCACTGGATAGAGGAGGAAGGTTGCACCTGTGCACAGAAAGACAGTCAAGATTTTAAATGACATTCAGGATTGGCAGGCTTCAACCTCAGTCTTTTTTAATCTGAAAGTTTGCAGGTGTTTATACAGAAAATGTAAAAGTGCTGTATAAATACTAGACCAAGCTACAAATGTTCCCTACTGTACCACACCTATAAGCACAATAGGACATTTTTGTACCAGATTGTGGGGAAATGTAGAAATAAAACCTTTCGCAGAGATGATCTTATGTAACTACTAAGCAAAAACAAAGACATATAGACTTGGCATTTCCAACAGGCTGAAAGGCTGTGGAAGAGGCCATTATTATCAATAGCAAAGACTTTTTTTTTCCAAACTCTTTTAAAGTTCTGTTTTTCACTCTGTTCTGTCTCGTTTATCAGTACCAGGCTCCAGACTGTTACCACTCTGTGGTATTACAAGCATTAGACGTCTTGCAAACAACGGGCGACTGGCATTTTTCATATTACACTGCGGGGTATCTTCAGCATACAGAATTTACCAAGAAAACACAGAGAAAAATTTTAAGTGGCTATTTAAATATGTGCATCTCAGTTCTGCTCACAGTCTTGTTCTGGTGGGCAGGGTGATAACGTAATAAAGACAAAGCGACTGAGCAAATTTACTTTGGAAAGCAGGTAGCCAAGACTCCAAAAAACAGAAGTAGAGATAAACTTCCAGACAATGAACAGTCCTAAATGCTCCCTAGTAAAGACCTAGGAGAAGAAGGAAGGCGCAGTAGATAAAGATGAAAATACATTCAAACAGTATCCAAGCCTATGCACTGCTCCAAAAGTTACAGTCAAGAGCAATCTACTCAAATACATAGAAATTACACCAAAAATTGGTGTCAAAATATTTTTCATTTCAAATTTGTCCAACATTTTAAATCAAAGATAGGAACAATATTTTTAATGCTTAAAAGGCAAAAATGAAACCAGGACTCTCAGAGACAAGTAGAATTTGAAATTTTTTCAGAAAAAGACTTAGTTTTTTACGTTGTTGGGTTTTGGAGGATTGTTGGGGGTTTTAAAAAAAAAAAAAAGTTTGTGGCTCTACCATAACCAAATTTGCCCTCCAATTTTTAAGTTCAACCACTGAATCAAGACATCCCCATTTGCACATGCTGGTTTCATTGGTTTTCTGCAGCACGCTGGAAAAGCGCAGCACAGAGACAGAGTGCACGAGGTAAGGAAAGGCAAGGGGCACGCTCGGGCGCCAGCTCCTGCCTCTTCCTGCTCCCACCAAGAGCACGTGCTGAGCAAATGCTGACCCTAAAGAAGGGGGTCAAACAGCCCCTGGTTGCTTTAAGCTCTGCAGACAACCACCCCCACAGAGGACGAGGCCCCAGCACTGGAAAAGGGCAAGCAGCGGCGCAGAGAGGAGTTGTTTCATGTTCATAACTTCTCTCGGTACCAGGAAGACGTGGTTTCCTTTGCTGCACGTCTTACGCCTGTGAAGAGCTACGTCATTTTTCTCACTGTCTTCTCCATGAAACTCTCTGCAGCACTCCACTTTTTCTGCATGCGTCCTCCAGGCAGCTGGCCTCAGTCATGAAGCCCTTGAATCCAACAACAACAAGTTGCTTATCCAATTTTTTTATCTTAATAATTCAGAGGCCCATTTCCTACACTAGTGAGAGGTGGGAGCTGGGGAAGTGAGCTACGGTTCAGTTTTTACAGCAGTTTCCAGGGGCCACTGCAGAAACTGTTGTGCTCTTGCACTACAGGTTGCCATACTCTTCTGCCACGCTGGGAAAATCAGTCTCCTCACAAGGAAAGCTCTTGCTTCCACAGCAGTCGCTGCCTCCGTTAGCATTTTCACTGACCTCTGCAGCATTTGGAGAAGGGATCCAGGCGCTTGCGACAGCAGAGTGCAGCAAACGAGGCTGCACAAATTCCCGGCCGCACCTCCGCGTGTTACAGTTTTGTCCAATGTCAGTGCCCGGAGAGGGCACTAGCGTGCACACGGTATACGCCCTGCAATGTTTGTTAATGCAAAACATCCCGCAGCTTTTAAGAAGCCATTTTGGGTTGAAGTTTATTTAAAAGCACTATGAAGGACCAAGATCTCTCCCTAGTTTTTATCATCTTACCATCTGAATAATGAAATTTCTTTCACAAGCCAGTCCCAGGTGCATTATTTAAACACATCTGATTCCTTTCATCAGTAAGTCTCATTCCTAGTTTGTTCTGCATGAAATATTAAGAAATGGCCTGAGTATCCAGAGGAAACTCAGCAAGAAACCAGTTGATTGACAGAAACTTCTTGGCCTTTCAGATTATTTTGTTGACCAGGTCAGCAGAGCGCTGAGTGTTGTGAAGGTGAGGAACACTCCAAGAAACAAAAGATACATCCTAAGAAACATCTCTTCAATTAACAGCTGCAAGGGTCAAATGAGAGGGATCCTTCAACCTGCACCAGGCAGAAACGGCTCTTCTGGGTTTGGCCAAGACAGAAGTCCATGTCCCACAGGTGCAGAGAATCCAGGCAACTTGGCTGAGCAATGGCATGTGCATTTGGTAGGTGCTATGTGATTATCTAGCTACTTTAGGATGTTATATATGCACATATACTAAACACTAGGGACTAATATGAATTTAATACGTAATTGCAAACATCCACTTCTATTCCTTTGTGGCACCTTGGCTAGCATCAACACAATAATTGCATAAGGCAGCTGAAAGCCATGTTTCTCTGGACTTGTCTACAAACCCCAAAGAGCCACCACATTTAACCTCCCCAGCTCCACCTGGGCTGGTATGGCTAGATGGCACGGCACAGCGTGATTAAAAGATAACAGCTTGGCCTCCCCGAACCGGGACAGCCACTAGTCAACTTGAAATAGTGACGAGTTGCTTCTAGTTTTGGAATAAATTCACTGGCAAACAGCTTGGAAAACTCCCTGCGATCCCCTGCTATTTTACAGAGAGAAACCCTCTCCCTGGGAGACGTGCAAACCACAGCAGAGCCATGGAAAGTGGTTGGGGGAAAGGAAGAATTGTGAGATGCAGAAATATTTCTTCAAAATCTAATGCCAAGAAAACGTGTCCTCTATCAAAATACACATAAAAACATTGCTTAGGGTTTAGTACCCAACACTTCTCTCTTAAAACGTTAGCAGGAAGGGAGAGGGGAAATCAAAATTTTTTCTTAGAAATAAGGATTACAAACTCGAAAGCCAGCCAGGTATCAGAAGAAGAGCCTATTATAACCGCGCTACCTAAACATGTAGACCATATGCCATGCACCTTTTTCATTGCAGATGCAGTGTGCTATGCCTTAGGGGCTGAAAACTGCTGCTCTTTTAATCTCTATGTTGGTACAACTGTGTGCGTAGAAGACGCTCAGCAACGAGATGAGTTTAAACTCATTAATTAACCTTAGTGATTACAATATATCAAAGAAGATGGCTGCAGTCATATGACAGAGTTTATGGAAATACACGTAAGTGAAATCAAAAAACATGTGAATGGAAGAAAAGAACAAGGGCAAAACCCGGCATGATTATTTCACACTGCGGAAATACTTTAAAGATAATACACAAATTTCTTTAACAAAAATGAAATGTTTTAGTGACGCAAGTCACTATTGTGCTCTTTCTCTCTCAGCTCTCAGATTATAGAAAACAGATTTAGAAAAGATCAACTAAATCCTATCTTCCACCTGCTATAAAAATATTTTCTCCCAGTGGTATATTAGCATCTAACCCAAAAGAACCGAAACATTTTCCGTAAATATGGCTGCACATTACTAATACAAGACAGCCTGCAGGCAGCTACTGGGATTTTTGCAGGATTTTCCCTATCACTTATTTCCAATTCAGAATAAGTTCTGTGCAGATAATGGTTGCTTTACCCTCCCTGGAGAGAAAAGGATTTTTCTGATCAAGCTACAACAACTGCTGTTCTTTCAAAAAAAGCTTCTATTGTTTTTGTAACTGATTGCTCCTACAGCATTTAAATTTCCCATTGAATCTAGATATTACCACGATATATACCCTGCAGTTTCTTGTATTTGGTCTGTGGAACACCTAAGGAGTTTTGCAGTAATGGCAATCAGCACACTGCCTTTCTCTCCCTGTGCCTTACATCATCTCTTCTGTGAATGCTCTAAGTATATGTTTCCTTTTGCCTTTAGTTTGTTGTATTTCTTTGCTTTAACATTGAAGGCATTTTTTGGTTTTTGAGATGCAAACTAGAAATTACAGTAATACTGTTTGGCTTGCAGCAAATTTGTATGGCTGTATAAGCAGCCATCAGGATCTAATAAGGAGACTTGCTAAAGTGGGCGTTCATTATGCAAGCATCTCAAAACCCAAAGAAACTCCATTTCTCATCTCTTTGGGAGCATTCCTCCAGCTTCTCCCTCACAACGGTTTTCGCCTTCATGTTTAACAGGGAGGAACTAATTTCTGACTTTCTTCCTTAAAGAATGCAGACCTAGAAAGTGCCAAATTCAATCATGGAAGCAGTAGCTGGTTCAACATTCCTCCTGACAGGTTCTTACAACTTCAGGAAGGCTGGAGGGAAATGCGAGGAATCCCAAAAACCCTCCATCAAGGAAAGAGGTTTGGCCTTTCCTCAGACAGGTCAGCCAGAAATCAGTCTTGAGGGATGAAAAACACAGAAATAAGCTTGTTCCAACTTATTTCTTAGGCCTTGCCCCATAATTGAGTTCAATGGATTGCATATGACGGCATTTAGAGTTGCAGAGGACGGAGCACAGTGCAGGATGAGACCCTGCCTAACTTTGCATAAGTAAAGAGAAAAGCAGCTCTTCAGTAGCCCTCTGTGACACTGCGCAGTCTGTCACGACCCTAACCCATCCATCAGCAGATTGCCCCCACACTACACACACATTTGCTGAAGCCAGTCAAAACTCTTTTTTGCCTCTCCTCACACTTTTACCCAAATCACTTGTGTAAAGCATCCTGCAAAGGGGGGAGAGGGGAGAACAAGGCAAATTATAATTGATTAATCACAACTGAATAGCTTTGAAAAGTCCAAGACTTAGCAGGGGGAAGGGGAGACAATGTGTCATTGAGGTTTCTGTCTTACCGCATGACAAAATCGGCTTGATCTATTTGTTTGCCGCAGCCGCTCTTTTTCAGGATCCCACCGTTTCCCACCACGGAGCATTTCTTCAGGGGCAGCTGGAAGGGAGTAGCCTAGCAACACAAAACAAGGACCGGTTTTACAGAGGAGAACACACGCATCTTTGTAGCAGCCGCTCCTGGAGAACCCGGGGAGCTGGCAGGACTCAAAGTGATGAAAGAAAAGGGAGAACTAGGAGCTGGGGGGGGGGGGGGAAAGTACATAAATTAGCTGGTAAGTAGACATAGGACAGGTCTTATCCCCACTCCCCAAACCAGGACACAACAAACGTGATACAGAAGATAACAACATCTCTGCAAAACGAAAACTGCCTGAAGTCCTGATGCAGATACTGACCAAGCCAGACGGTCAGGTCAGAATGAGCCTTCTAGCCAAGCTGCAAGGACACCGGGGAAAAAGACAACCAGGAAAAAAAGGAAAAAAAAAAAAAAATCCATGAAAGTGACCTTCCTGAGCTGATATACAAGACACAGCTCTGGGGAGGGAGGGAAGGAAGGAAAGGGAAGGAAAAGGCAGGAAGGAAAAGCAAAGGCAAAGGCAAAGGCAAAAAAAGGAAGGGGGAGCAAGGTGATGACAGAAGGGCACTGGGAATCAGAAGTCACCCTGGCTCCCTCCATGGTTGTGTCACTGGGACGGGTCACTCTGAAGCCTTAGGCAAAGATATTTAGAGCTTGAGAGCAGCTCCTTAAACACTCAGCTGCCCAGACACAGCATAGATTAAAATTAGAAAGGGACCATTTTAACTAAGCAGCTCTTGTAGCAGCTTAGCAGGGCGTTAAAGCGCAAGGTCAAATTGTCGTGCTATCTTATGCATCAAACACAGTAAGAAATTAGATCTGTATAGTCTTATTCATTCCAGAGGATCACAAAACTACGGGTGGGACACCTTCCCATCAGCCCCAAGCCATTCACCTTTAGTGAGGTTGGGACAGCCATTTAAACAGCACACAGTGCATCAGTGCAGCCCAGCATATTAAAAAAAAAAAAAAAAAAAAAAAAAGGTGGTGAAAAGATGTGAATTTAAAGCAGTGTGATTTAGTTACAGAATGGAATTTGTCTACAATACAAGAGTTAATATTCTCTTCATGCAATGTGTAGGGATGTTTCATTTATCAAACCTGTCAAAACCTGACTTTGCAGTAGAGACAGAAGTTACTGCACAGGCCTCCGAGATTGCAAATGCCATGCTGACAGGATGCAGCATCGCAAAACAATTCTCCTCTCCAGAAGGACAAGGTAGAACCGTGGCAGCACTTGTCCTCACTTACATGTACAGAGCAATGTCTAACTTTGCATCATGTATTCACCAGGCATTACGATGGTGTACATGGTCCAGAAAACAGACCCGGCGTTATAGCACAAACTATGTATTTGTTAGGACTTATTTCTAATGTCTTATTTCTTTTCTTCCTTAGATTTATTTGCTTTATCTTCCTTTCTCAGAAAACTAGAGTCTATTCAGCTAGTATAAAGCCACAACCTGCTTTCTAATGAAAAACATTAAAGCATTTTGCTTATCCTAACTCTGGATTAAGATATGCTAAAGCAGAAAAATAAATTTTAGTTTCCTGAGGCCCAGCCACCGTTAAGCACCCAGTGATAGCATGGTGGAGCAATATTAAGTATGCAGCTGCATTCTTGTCCTGCATCTGCCTTCTCAAGAACATTTTTCTAATTTACACAGTTATTGAACTAGGAGCATATCTTGAAATTCAAAGGACATCTCATCTCTGAGGTGACCCTGACCAAATGAGAGCTCACATGCTCAGTAAAGCGAGGGGGAGGGGAATCAGAGGAAATGTAGAAGAGGTGTGTTTTATAAATAACAGTACCTTTCTTATTCAAGATATATCAAAGCTCCTTCCAAGAGAGCTAGTTATGCAAAGGCAAGGCTGTGACAAATCACAGACAAAGGCAGCAGCCATTAACTCCTGCTTTTCAGAGTTGTGGATACTCTGTCACATAAATTATGTGGCTTTAGTACATGTTGAGTGGCTTTAGACCCCCAAAATAAACATTTAGGAGTTACTAAATGCTTCGAAATTCTGTGAGTTGCAAACAGCCTTTGACATTGCTTGAGGTGACTTGCTGTCCTTCAAGGGAGGCTTATATCCTGTTATGCTCAAAGGTTATAATATTAGTTGTCTTTTGCATACATACTTTTGTTTCCAAAAGCATGTGAAGCTTTGAAACTTTTGTCCTTTAGAGAGTCCAAGAAACAAAAGAACAAGATCAGGGCTGCCAGGGCGGTTTGAGGGAGCCAGAGGAAAGTAGAAGGAACAGATAAAATAACCATGGTGGTTGTCCCTCTGCCTAACCTGCGAAGAAATCCACTCGCTCTGTGGACATAGGAGGAAAACCAGGCTGAACACAGTTCTCTGTGAAAAGCCACCATGCCCACAAGAGCCCACAGAAGCTTTTGCCTCCCCCAGCAAAGTACTGAAAATTGAAGACATGGCATAGACAGCGGACAGAGTCTACACGCCCGCGTTTAGCTTAAAATGTTCAACGGATGCATTTTCCAGAAAACCATACTTACAAACTTCCTACAGACATTATGCAAAAGACCTAGTTCCAGTACCATAACGGGGAGTGGCGGGTTGTAAAGGCCTAAGGATTAAGTGCCCCTGCTGCTTGGTGGGATTTCAGCTGCTTTGAGCTTAATGAAGAGCAATTGCTTAGGATGACCTGGGAGAAAGCTGCATTTGTTATCTTGCACGTGACTTTTCTTCAAACATTTAAATCACAGGTCTGTATTATTGCTGAGACTGCAGGGGCATTTCAGGAACTCTGCCCTGAGCCTCTTTGTCCAAACAAACTGCCTGGTCATACACAAATCATACAAGTCAAACTCAAGTATTGCCCATAAGCAACTACGAAATATATGGCTCCTTTTTCTCTCTACAAAAGGCATTTCTCTTTTCCCTCTTTCAAAGGAACAGGCTCCTGGGCTTTTAAATTGTTAGGAAATCGCCATCCTGTAATCTAGTTAGCAGCAGCATACCCAACCCGCTGCAGGACGTTAGTGCGGTGGCACGCTTCCCTCCTCTCCACATCCAAAGGATGCTCATGGGGCAGATAGCAGAGATAAAGGCACTTAGAGGCTCTTCAAAGCAAAAATGCTGTGGGCTTCATTCTGTGACTTCCCATAAGCATTCAGCTCATTCCTTCCTTTGGGCTGCCCAAAATAGGAGGTGCAAACAGCTTAAGCAAAATTGCAACACAATTAACCAAAAGGTAGTTCCAGCCCTAACACGCAGTAGAACTACTCAGCTTACTAGCTTTCCACATCGCTACTGGGCTTTCAGGATGTTTCCCTGCATCATCTAGCTGTTCCTACTGCTGCCTCGGCAGGGTACACGCTGTGGATGTAAGGTTGAATTTAATATTTAATTAATTATCAAAACCTGGACTTATTTTTTTTCCTCTAAGGGTAAAAAACATCGAAGATGGACTCCAATAATGATTTGTTTCCTCATGCCAAGTGATCTTATGCTATCTTCATGGTGTGGGTGATCTGCCTTCAGATTTTTTGAATGTTATGTTGGGGTTGAAGGGTTAGAAGAATGCTACAACTTGCTCCGGAATTAAACCTGGTTTACTTTTTTGTAAAATAGACTTGGGCATTACTTGTAATTTCAGTACGAGGCAATTTTCAATCAAGAGTGTTATATTTTTAAGGTGATGGTGCTATTTGGAGATAATACTATATAGCAAACCCAAGTTTGCTTCTAGGTTTCTATTACCGGCAAAATATGTTTCACAGGACTTACAAAAACCTTCTCATGCTTTCCTTCTTTACCTCCCACAGAGCAACTCTTTGCTACGCAAATTGTCAGTTCATAGTTAACAGCATATAAGTTCTCACATTGTGAGGACCCAGCTGTCATTTTTGCTAAATGCTCACGGGAAGCTCAGTTGTTTTTCTCCTTAGAATTGTAAGCTGGCCTGAAAAATGCTGGCTTTGGACTGTAAAGTTGTAACAAGAGCATTTCCATTAATATTAGCTTCCTGAAACTTTGTTATTTTCATTGTCAACACATTTGTTATTTTCTTCATTCATAAAATGTTAATCAACAGCCAGAGTCTTGTGGGTGGACCAGAAAAAAATATCGCAACATCAGTTCATCTACTGTAATAGAGAAAATGTAAAAATAAATTACCAACTCACCTCCATTTTTAAGCAATCATTACCATAGGATTTGCAAATAATGTTAACTAAAAACACCTTGCATATTGGAAGTAAGCGGGATAAATTCCCTTTAAAAGTAAGTTTCAAACAATTTTAAAAAGGATTATGTAAGGTGGTTTTTAAAAGGCATCTCCAAACAAAACCAAAGACAGAAAGGCCCCATTGTCTCATTTTCCCCAGTTTAATACAAAGAAACTCCACTGATAATCAGTGAAGATGTTCTAGTTCATATTCATGTAAATGAAAGACGAACCTGCACATGCCCCTGTGAATTCAATGACAAATAAGAACACAAAGCAATAGATTAAAGACTCCCAATTGAATATGGGACTAATTTAACAAAGCATCCATCCAGCAATTCACTGATTAGTTTCATCAAATCATTGTCATCAGTTAAAAGAACATTACACAGTACTAACAAAACATAATTTATTTTAGATAATGCTACTCTAATTCACTTTGACTTCATTGTTAGGTTGTTAATGCATTAATTTTTGCCCACTCCCTGCCAAAGACTTTAATCAGCAACCAAGTTCTTACTGGGAAAACAGGAAAAATTACAGTATTCAGCCTCTGATTTAATGCTGAAGATGTCAAAAACATTGAAAACACTGAGAACATAAATTAGAATAAAACAGTTTTTTAAATAAGCATTTTGGATTTGCAAGAGATGCTGTGATTTTACTGTCCCTTTTGAGAAGGCAGCATCCTGACGAAAAGGGCGTTGACAGCAAAACCCCGAGAGTTAACGAGAAGCCAAATTCAGCTCTTAACAGAACATTTTCTTGCACCTTTGCATAAGGAAGCGGCTGACACTTTAAAGGATAGCTCTCTGTCTGTCAGCCACAGGTAACGTGGCGTTGGTCTTTACACTGTCAGACATGGCGGGGTGGCAAATGCTCCTTCTTCATTGTTTACAAATCATCTTCGCTCTGATGGGCCTTTTGTTCCTCCTACAGAGCTGTCGAGACATGACAGCTTGGTGGCAACCGGCTCCAAAAAACATTAACGTCAGGGACAGCGTATTCGCTATAGGGGAATGTGGAGGGTGGCTGTGGTTCCCTGCATTTCACTCGCTCCTCTCCACCAAACTGCTCCAGTCCTGCCCTGACCCGGGGCACAGGGGCGCAGAGCAAGGAGAAACTACTGATGGCAAGATAATGAACATCACAGAGGTCAGGAGGAGCTGCTGCTCCTAAAAGAGAGAGGACTTTTCAGCCCACCTCCCACACTATGCCTCTACAGCGAGACAGCTGACGTTCTTCTCCCCATCCTTTAGAAGTAATTGTTATTTTCTTGGGAAAATAACTGTTTTCACCAAAAAATGCTTAGGGTTAGGGTTTGGGGTTTTTTTTTTAGTGAAAACTGAAAATTTTGAAAAATAAAAGATGGACTTTTTTTTCCAGAAGGTTTCCTTTAAAATTGGGTACACGGTTATCTAAAAGGTCTTGCATGTAGTAATTCATAACTTCAGACATTTTCTATCATACACCTATTCTCAGCCTGGCCTTTCTGTTTGTAGTTACTAACTGAAGTAACTGCACAAAGTTTGAAATGCATCTAAAATTTTGACAATTATTTAGAACTCACTTTTGTATAGAGAAACAGAAGAAACATGGATTAGAATGAAAGTGTCTGTGTATGAGTGCTGGAAAGGGAGAAAATCCTTTCTATGTCATAAATCTTGAGCGAATGTTGTGGGCTGGGAGATACATGCATTGTAACATATTAAGAAACCACATTGATACTTTACTGGCAGGTTTACCGAATGCCATGGAATTCCTAAATTGTTTTGTGTTCACGCAAAGCTGTATTACAAAAGCACATTAGTGAAACCGTTCAAAGCTGTATTTCGCATGTGCAAAATCTGTCAGAATCACAATGTGTGTTCCACTGAGACTTGCTAAACGCGTGTGTTAGCTATAACTCGTACAAAATTCTCTATATTCCACTAATACATGAAAAAATGTGTGAAATGTTAAGCAAGAAGCAAGCCAAAAACCTTGCCTCTATGGTGATGCTGTCACAAAACAGAGGATAGGTATAAGCATACTTACATTCTGTGGAACAGATGAGAATGGAGGCCCTGCCAGACTGATCCCAGGTACGTAGCACGCTGCCTCTTTGTGTATGCTGATTATGAATATCAATAAATAAGCTGAGCACGGGTTTTCAAATTCTGGACTCAGATACTACCAAACCCCAATATTTGATTACAAAGCAATTATTACAGGAAGAAACTGTGACAGTGACTGACTATGAAATCCCTCTAGGACATAAGAAAGAGATCTTAAAATGAACCTCCAGCTACCTTCTTCAGTTTCTTTTTTTCAATAGTTTCCTTGCTCCACAGAGGCACTGCCAACTAACAAATTTTGCAACCTGAAGCTCACCGCTTCCACAAAAGAGAAGTGGTCCGGGTGGGGCAAGCTTCTCTGTAGTACCATGCGAGCATGTCTCAGTCATGACAGCAATGTCTTTATCAAGGGTTGAAGTGGAATTAAACATTCAAGCTCTTGTAAATTTTGTGCTCTTCACAAATACGTACTTCAGGCAGTGTTGTTCTTCATGAGATTAGTATCTCATTAAATATTTATACGGGGACACAGGACTGCAAAAGACCGCTTAGGAGACTGAACGCATTGCTCTGCGGCTGCGGGAAACCCTCTTATATCCAAAAGGATACCTGGGATATTAACTGCAGAGCAACCACACACAAAAGAGAGAACGCTTTGCAACATACCTGCATATTCACAAAAAACACGGACTACCAGTAACTAGCTGGCAGTCACTTTTAGTTCAAGCTGTACTTCTAAGTAGGAACTTCAAAACAGTGTGCTCTCTAATAGCTTTCCACCCAGCATGAAGTCACTGCAAGTGAGTACTTGCCGTGAATTAAAAGAAGATTTCAAATTGCTGCTGTGGCATTTAATTCAATGGAATCGGCCTTCATACAGCCAGGGTAGCACAGTGTGGGGATTATGAAAAAAATTCACGTTTGGAGAGTGTAACGGTTTATTTTAGAAAACAGACTATTGATGATATCATAAACAGTATTTTAAACAATGAATGCTCTGGGAATGTGAAGGGAATGCTTCTATTTTATGTGACATATAAGACAAGGAGACATTAATGGGTGGGAAATTCCAAAGTTCTGGAAGATTTCTGGATCCAAACTTTATGGCCTGCAATGTACTAGGACCCCAAACGTTGGATTAAAAATGAGAAAAAGGAATTACTGTTTCATAACTAATTAGAAAAAGTAACTCAACCTACTGGGGGTGAGGAAGGTGTCTCTCATTCTGGAAGATGTTATAGCTTCGAACATTTCCAGAACTGGGAGGCCTCAAGAAGGACTTAAGCTTCCTTCCAAATAGCTGCATTCAGATGTTCCATGGAGCAACCCAGTCCCATGTAAACTGTACAAAATGCAAAAATAACGTACAAATTTCTTGAAAAACAGCTTGACCAGAATTTGTAAATAATTGCCTGTGTTGGCTTCCCTAAACACCTTCTCATACACTTGAATAACTCACTTGATTTTTTTTTTTTTTTTTAATCCTGTGTGGTAACAAGGATAAACTTCGATTCGTAGGTCGAATCACTAAACTCTGCCTACAGCCACAGAAACACTCAGCAAATCCTTCCTTTTACTTGACCATCTGACATTGTCTTATGCCATGCCGAGTTTAGAGGAAAACAACATCCATTGGGTGGGATTCTCAGCCCTGCTCTGCTTTGCCAGCACCTCCAGAGATAGGTACGCAACACCCTCCCACTTAGATTTCAACTGATTCAGACTTACGTGCTTGCGCTGTACAGCGTTTACACACCAGGCAGCAATTCACCTCCCGGTTCACTGGCACTCTATGGCAGAAAGACTTCAGACACACCAGGCATTCCAGTGGTTATTTAATATCGTATTATGCTGAATGCTTAGCGGCAACCCCTCATCTTTTGGGCTTAGAGACCTAACTTTCAGACGCTGCTTCTGAAGGTTTTGCCCATCCTCCACTTTTTCCCTGTTCCTTTCTTAATCTGCTCCAAGTCTGAGCAGAAGAGAAAAAGCTAAGTATACCAAACCATGTACGCCAGGGTTGCGTCGATACAATGCTCTAAGCTTAAGTCAAAAAAGTGCATTGAAACATTTTTGAATTTTGACTAGATATTTCATGGAAACAAGGGTAAGCACAAATCATTGCTTCAGGGGGAAAAAACTACATTTTTAACGTCATGCATGTCTGTTAAACAACAAGAGTAGTTACTATTTTATGAGAGTTTAATAAGTTATTCTGCAGGCCTGGGAAAACGCAGTATAAACTTTTTAATTAATATCTATCTCCTGTGTTGCAGCACACAGTTTCCTAGCTGAGGAAGTTACTGTATGTAAGCACACATTTTAAATTTTATGCACAGAAGTTTTTGTTGAAGTAAATAACTATAATACTCCAGTTAGAGAAATGTAGACAGAAAACAATATGATTGCCCAGTGACAATGTCCTCCAACCCTGACTGTGCTTTCTCCCTCAGTAATTTCAGGATGGCAGAACAGTAACAAGCTGAAACCAAAACAGAATAGGGAAAATTGCAGGGTATCTGCTTACTTACGCCTCGTGTAGGAATAAGTAGAGAATGTACTCTCACGTTGAATTATTCTCTTGTGAGAGCGTGGGACAACGCACAGCAAAGACAGCAAAACATTTGGAAATTCTGCAAGACCAACTGTTGTTCAGTAAGGGGTACTACTTCTTATTTTCCCAGCATCACAAAGGATTTCTCAACACAGTTTCATGTATGTGCAAGGTTATTGCCAGGACCAATCCACAATCAAACACACCGTTCCTAAGCATTTTAAGACCAATCCTAACCCTGCGGAACTGATGCAGGATGAATGTTTCTACA
The DNA here is from genome assembly GCF_965638725.1 of Aptenodytes patagonicus. Taxonomy (NCBI): domain Eukaryota; kingdom Metazoa; phylum Chordata; class Aves; order Sphenisciformes; family Spheniscidae; genus Aptenodytes; species Aptenodytes patagonicus. The sequence continues at coordinate 75,795,147 of NC_134949.1, read as the reverse complement.
ATCGCACGAGCAGAATACAAATAACTGTGAAATGCAATAGCCTGCACTGAACGTGTGTAGGGGTAGGAAAGACAGCACACAGGAGTGCTCTGAAGAAGGTGTCAGGAGACCCATCCGCATGTATGTGGTTGATTTCCTAAAAAGCTCATCCAGCCATAGAAACAGAAAGTTCTCTAAAATCTTGTTAGCAGCACAGAGTATATGCAATAAATAAGGTTAGTTTCAGCTCATAAAAAAATATAAAGGGCTTTCAATTCTACTTGTATAAAAGACAATAAGACTTAAACAAAGGAATGTCTCTCTGAATTCCTGAGGGCCCTCTGATCCCACTGATATGAATAAGGAGCTGCAGCAAAGGAAATCAATCAATCAGCTTATACAGGCACCAAAATATGGATTTAATTATCATATGATAGATACCTAAGTTTAAAGCATTGGCTTTTATTTTTTAGGATGTCTTGAAAGCAATACGCTTCCATTTAGCTAGAATATTAACCAATGAGCTTCTACAAGGAAAAGATCCACTAATCAAAAAATGTTTCTTATCTTTGCTTTACCTCTAAATAGTTCAGATGAATCAATGACGTCTATTGAGAATCACTAGTTAAAAAGACATCAAAGACAACTAGCAAGTATTGATCTCTCTAGGAAATCTGCAATTAGACTTTGAGTGCAGTTTAAACACTGAGATCGGTTTCTGGCAGCATGAAAACACTGTTGACTTTCTTTAATACTTGCAGATTATTTTTTTTTTCCTTCTCCATTAATGAGAAAAATTAAGCCTCTTCAGAAAGCTTCATTTATCTTATAGGTAAGGAGGAAATATCTAACTATTTTAAGCCAAATTTTAGACTTTGAAAATTCCAAATTTTACAAAACAGATGCAGATACATTTACCGATCTTTCTTTCGGTAAGAAGCAAACAGTTCTTCCTGATTCCAATCAGGTAAATGGAGATAAACAGCAAAGTGAACCACAACAGAGAAGGGTTAGCTAGGCAACATTCTACAGGCTCTAGTGTTTCAAGGTGTTTAGAATAGTTTATGGGTAGTGATTGGATGAAAAAGCCTTATGATATTTGGTTGCCCAGAAACATTAAAAAAACAAATCCAACACGTAATATCATCTTTCAGATACAATGGGTTCATTTAAACGCGCTACTGAACTGGACGAAACAATGGCATGAATCCAGAGAAGTGAGCAATTTCTTTTTTTCCCCTCCCATAGCACACAGTCAAACCAAATACATAAAATACACTAAGAAATAAGAAACAGTTTGAGGAATCAATAAATGTACCCAGCTCCAAAGAGTCACTATATCTGGGCCGGGTCAAAAGCCTGCATCAATCTGTATCTCACATCTTTAGCCTGTCCTTCATCCACCAACCTAGATGGCACATGAGTTCATTCATGTAACTAACAACACGAGAAAAGTTGACCCATAAGAGCTGAAAAGCAAATAATAATATGCAAAGAAATTTAAGGACTGCATGTAAAGCAAGGGTATAGGTCTTCATTTAGAGTACTATCTTTCTTTAGGGCAGTCTTTCTGCAGAAATGTAGAGCCAAGGTTAAAAGACCTTGCTGAAAAGTAAAAAAGGTGGTTAGCAGCATAATAGGATTTACATATAATGAGTGACTACCAAATTGTTTAAAAATGGATGTTTATCAAACAAGGAAGCAATTAGGGGAAAGTGCAGTGCCGTGTAATGTCATCACTAAAGGTTATGAAAACAGAAGTTTAGAAGTCCAGGGAGACAGAGGGAAAAAGCTGTTACAATCACAAAATCGATGAAGTTTCCATAAGCTATTTATTCTTCCCAGTAATGAAAACAGAACTCCTTAAAATGAACAGTATTTCACATAGAGGCATGAGAGTAATTCATGAACTTGTTTGAAAAACTTATCATAAACTGATTTGAATAAACAACGATCATTTCTATATCAATAATAAAACACTTAGCAATATAAGATTAAAATGGGGAAAAGTGTCATTTCATTGTATAAGGGTCTAGGTTCCCCAAAAAGCACACAGAAAGTGTCATTTGTTGCAAGCCTACACAAAAGTTGGTTTGGGGCTAGCTGCTCTACCGAGAGCACAGCAAAATGGGGAGGCGAGGCTTCAGGGACCAAACCCAACCTAAGGCTGAAGTCTCAGTAGTGCAGTGTACGCATCAGAATCTGAAAATTAGAAGTCCAGTTAAATTGTGCAGACTGAGGCAACTGCAAGCCTACTGAAAGCCAACACAGACCAAAATTAATCTCACACAAAGGGACGCCTTTTTTCCCTGACTCGGTGCTTCCCGTGGTTTTAGCATCGTGTAATTCAGGTAATCTAGTCCAACTTCCCGCTCCAGACAGGGTCACCCGTGAAAATTGGTCAATACGTGCTGTTTGTTACGTGCTTCAGCGCCCCTGCATCAGTCGGGTAGCCTCTGACTGTAACTTGCTGGACCCTTTCGCCGACCGCGCCCGCTGGGGGCCCGCCAGCTCCGGGCCCGGCCCGGGCCGCCGCCCCGGCCCGCGGGTCAGGACCCTGGTCAGCTCCGGGCCGCCGCCGCCGCCGCCGCCGCGCCCCCGGCCCCGGCCCCCCGCGCGGCTCCAGGCCCCCGCCGGCGGCTGCAAGGCCGCGGGAACGGCCCGCGGTACCCGCCGAGATCATTTCGGTTTACCGTAAGGGGATGTGCTAGCCTTTGGGGTCCGGTTTTCACCTGAAGAATTACAGCAGTGACGAACCGTGTGCCTCGATGAGACGGCACTTCGTACTTTTTCATACCTTGGTTATGCTGTTGCTCTGAGCAAACGCAACCCCTGTATTCTTGATGGCCCATCTTTGGCACATCTTGTTCACGTCATTCATGTTCTACTCTCTGTTCCGTTTGGTCAGGGGAAAAAAAAAATCTCTTAGAGGTATAATTACATTCACTGAGTGAAGAGGTTCAAAAAATGATGTGCTGTCCCCTACCAGAGGTTGCAATTTGGAAAAGACAACGTCAGAAGTTTTAATAAGCCGCAGCTCTCTTCTGACAGCTGAACAAAACACCACGGAAATCAGAGTAGCCACTAAGACATCATATTCTTTTTTTTTTTAAACATATTGTCAGACCCGATGAATAGTTTTTCAGCTTTCTATTAGACTGAAACTAACTTTATTTTTCACTAAAAGCTATTCTAAAACCAAAAGCAGTTCCAGGGTAAACTAATGAACATCAAGATGACTCACTTGGCAGGAAGCTATAACATATAACAAGAATTGATTACTCGCTGAGTGCGCTGCACTATAGACCAGCAAACTTCTCAAGGTCTGGAGGGCTTTCCCTCCACTTTAGTTTTTGGGGCCTGCTTCAGCCCCTTTCAAACACTAGGCTGGGGAGAGAAGTTTCCTAACAGTAAACATTTGAGCCTTGTGACTTGGAAGAAGACAGCAGTAAAAGAGCAAAGGACTTGGAGTTTATCAGTGAAGAACATCTGGGTCCCCAACAGGGGATGATAGTTCATTAATTAGCCTCATGTGGAACCCACTGTCAGTACTTGCTAGCCTATAACACTAACATTCAAACATGACCGGCAACCACAGCTTCCACGCAGCATTTTTAAACACATATCCTTGCCAGGCTTGTTTCTCTGGATAAGAAAACCACTCCGCTCTGCCTCTTATACTCATTGTACTGCCGTAGTGTTCATCCTTTCACAAAGACAGAAGTCATACAGGAACTGCCATGATCTTCCACCCTTTGAAAACTGACTTGTCTGATTTTGATACTCCCCAAACTTAATCCTCTAACTTTTCCTTTAGCTTTCTTTATTCACATGAGGAATCTCATGGAAAAAGACAGCACGGCCTGGTTGTTGGCTTTTGATAAGACATGAAACTGTCCTCTAGTTTCATCTTCCCACAGTATCTGTAAGTTTATTTTTAGAGCGCTCTCAGACAGTCAGTTAAAGAGAGATATTCAAGTGGTGTTGCTATCCACTCATGTCTGGATAGCCTTTAAAGGGCAGACTTAGAAAAAAATGATTGTAAAATGACATTTTGAATGTTGTACATTATATTCCTTCTCAATCGTATCCAGCTAAAAAATGTCACACTTAAAATAAAAAATCGTTTCTTCCCCTAGGGATATAACCTCTCAACATATGACCTGTGATTAGAAAGTCAGATTAGGTTCTTTTCTGGTTTTGTATTTTTACCATCACTAGTAAAGATTCTGCACAGAGTAAGAGCACAAGTGGACCACTTAGATCTTCCATTTTTGTGCTGATCTCCTGACAATGCCATTCATGATACCTGGAAACAAAAGACTACTAGACCATTTCGCTGTAACAACCAAGTTAACAACAATACTGTGCTTTTTTTCCAGTAAATAAGGCTGTAATGACTTCTGAATATGCAGAGAACAAGTAGATTAAATAGATTCTCTTTCACAGCATCCCTCTTCTACTCCTAATTATATTTTCATGCCTCTCAACATATATCTGTACTCTTTTCGCTGGGAACAAATGTGACTCTGCTTATCTTGAATGGCCGTAGCCTACATTTTCTGATGCTTTAGCAAGGCATGGCACGTTTTGGGTATTTACCTTCATTCTTTCTACCACCAACACAGACAAGTTGGCCTAGTATATGTAAAACATCCATAATAAAGCTTATCTGCCTGGTACATCTGCAAGGTATATAGTCAAAAGCTGTGGTTGGTTTAACTGTACCAGGACTCCTCTGCCTACCCACTTGCAGAAGGAAGCTATTTGCCAAAACATAACAGGCCAACACAGAAGAGCACCTGGGCATAGAGGCCGTGGCATACGTGGTGGCACTAGCATCCTGCGACCACATACGGAATGACAGTTGTAATGGTCATAACGCAGCCCATGGGCCAGAGCCACATTTCTGACCCGCCTCACTCTGTCACACTGAGTACTTTCTGAGAAGCATCTTTACCAAAGACAAATTGCACTTGTTTTGAGAGCAGGAGGCTAAAAGCAAGCAAAGGAGGAGGTAAAGAGAAGGGCTGTTGTGCTATCTCCTGTCAAAAACATTGCTGATATCACCAAACTTTACCTCTGTTATCAACTATGCTCACCCCTCAGATTAACAACACTTGTTGTAAGATCAGTTGGGCCGTCATTTTTGTTAAAGGCTAGAGTAGAGACAACCTGGATGCCCGTAGTAAGTTTACTAAATCAGAGGCCTCTTGGGGGGAGGATGGTAAAAACCTAGGACAGGTAATGGTCCTTCTTGAGCTGAAGTGAAAGACCTGCAGGCTTTGATGACAGAAAAGACAACCTGGAAATAAAGATAACAGTCCAGTACAAGATTAGAAGTTAGAAGTCCCTCAGCGCCTTGGATGTCTAGCAGAGCAACAGCACTATATAAAACTGCCTAATGAGTCTGATAATAGGCATCAGTTTTACCATATAGAAGTTCACACATGTAATATCTTCTTTCCTTTCAAAATCACATTGGTTCATTTCAGAGTTAAATCCCAAAGTGAAACCTTACCAGAACTACTGAGTTTCATTGAGTTTTTGCATGAAAATCTTGGAAGCCTGTGAATCATAGAATCATTGAGGTTGGAAAAGACCTCTAGGATCATCGAGTCCAACCGTCGACCCAACACCACCATGCCCACTAAACCATGTCCCTAAGCGCCTCATCTACTCGTCTTTTAAATACTTCCAGGGATGGGGACTCCACCACTTCCCTGGGCAGCCTGTTCCAATGTTTAACCACTCGTTCAGGAAAGAAATTTTTCCTCACGTCTAAACCTAATCTAAACCTCCCCTGGCCATTTCCTCTCATCCTATCGCTAGTTACTTGGGAGAAGAGACCGACACCCACCTCACTACAACCTCCTTGCAAGTAGTTGTAGAGAGCGATGAGGTCTCCCCTCAGCCTCCTTTTCTCCAGGCTAAACAACCCCAGTTCCCTCAGCCCCTCCTCAGAAGACTTGTTCTCCAGACCCCTCACCAGCCTCGTTGCCCTTCTCTGGACACGCTCCAGCACCTTGATGTCCTTCTTATAGTGAGGGGCCCAAAACTGAACACAGGATTCAAGGTGCGGCCTCACCAGTGCCGAGTACAGGGGCACCATCACTTCCCTACTCCTGCTGGCCACACTATTTCTGATACAGGCCAGGATGCCATTGGCCTTCTTGGCCGCCTGGGCACACTGCCGGCTCATGTTCAGCCGGCTGTCAACCAGCACCCCCAGGTCCTTTTCCACCAGGCAGCTTTCCAGCCACTCTTCCCCAAGCCTGTAGTGCTGCATGGGGTTGTTGTGGCCGAAATGCAGGACCCGGCACTTGGCCTTGTTGAACCTCATACAGTTGGCCTCGGCCCATGGATCCAGCCTGTCCAGGTCCCTCTGCAGAGCCTTCCTACCCTCGAGCAGATCAACGCTCCCGCCCAACTTGGTGTCGTCTGCAAACTTACTGAGGGAGCACTCAATCCCCTCATCCAGATCATCGATAAAGCTATTGAACAAGACCGGCCTCAAAACTGAGCCCTGGGGAACACCGCTCGTGACCGGCCGCCAACTGGATTGAACTCCACTCACCACAACTCTCTGGGCCCGGCTGTCCAGCCAGTTTTTGACCCAGCGCAGAGTACACCTGTCTAAGCCGTGAGCCGCCAGCTTCTCGAGGAGAATGCTGTGGGAGACGGTGTCAAAGGCCTTACTGAAGTCCAGGTAGGCCACATCCACAGCCTTTCCCTCATCCACTAGGCGGGTCACCTGGTCGTAGAAGGAGATCAGGTTGGTCAAGCAGGACCTGCCTTTCATGAACCCGTGCTGGCTGGGCCTGATCCCCTGGTTGTCCCACACATGCCTTGTGAGCGCCCTCAAGATGAACCGCTCCATAATCTTCCCCGGCACCGAGGTCAGGCTGACAGGCCTGTAGTTCCCCAGATTCTCCTTCCAGCCCTTCATGCAGATGGGCGTCACATTGGCAAGCCTCCAGTCATCCGGGACCTCCCCCGTTAACCAGGACTGCTGATAAATGATGGAGAGCGGCTTGGTGAGCTCCTCCACCAGCTCCCTCAGCACTCTCGGGTGGATCCCATCTGGCCCCTTAGACTTGTGAGCGTCCAGGTGGCGCAGCAGGTCATTGACTGCTTCCTCTTGGATTATGGGGGGTTCATCCTCCTTGCCGTCCCTGTCTTCCAGCTCGGGGGGCCGAGTACCCTGAGGATAACTGGTCTGCCTGTTAAAGACTGAGGCAAAGAAGGCATTGAGTACCTCAGCCTTTTCCTCATCCTCGGTGACAATGTTCCCCCCCGCATCCAATAAAGGATGGAGATTCTCCTTGGCTCTCTTTTTGTCATTAATGTATTTTTAAAAACATTTTTTGTTGTCTCTAATGACAGCGGCCAGATTGCGTTCTAGCTGGGCTTTTGCCTTTCTCATTTCTTCTCTGCACGACCTAACGAGATCCCTGTACTCTTCTTGAGTTGCCTGCCCCTTCTTCCACAACTGGTAAATTCTCCTTTTTTTCCTGAGTCCCAGCAAGAGCTCCCCGTTCAGCCAGGCCGGTCATCTTCCCCGCCCGTTCTTCTTACGGCGTACAAGGACAGCCTGCTCCTGCGCCTTTAAGACTTCCTTCTTGAAGAACGTCCAGCCTTCCTGGACCCCTTTGCCCTTCAGGACTGTCTCCCAAGGGACTCTCTACCAGCGTCCTGAACAGGCCAAAGTCCGCCCTCCGGAAGTCCATAGTTGCGGTTTTGCTGCCCCCCCTCCTTACTTCACCAAGAAGCGAGAATTCTATCATTTCGTGGTTGCTAAGCCCAAGACGGCCTCCGACCACCACATCTCCCACCAGTCCTTCTCTGTTTGTAAACAGCAGGTCGAGCGAGGCACCTCCCCTGGTAGGCTCACTTACCAGCTGTGTCAGGAAGTTGTCTTCCACACACTCCAGGAACCTCCTAGACTGCTTCCTCTCTGCTGTGTTGTATTTCCAGCAGACGTCCGGGAAGTTGAAGTCCCCCACAAGAACAAGGGCTAGCGATTGAGAGACTTCTGCCAGCCGCTTGTAGAATGCTTCATCCGCCTCTTCATCCTGGCTGGCTGGTCTATAACAGACTCCCAGCAGGATATCTGCCTTGTTGGCCTTCCCCCTCATCCTTACCCATAAACACTCAACCTGATCCTCATCACAATCGTTGAGCTCTAGACAATCGAAACACTCCCTAACATACAGAGCCACCCCACCGCCTCTCCTTCCTCGCCTGTCCCTTCTGAAAAGTCTATAGCCATCCATTGCAGCACTCCAATCGTGAGAGTCACCCCACCATGTTTCTGTGATGGCGACTAAGTCATATCTCTCCCGCTGCACAAAGGCTTCCAGCTCCTCCTGTTTGCCGCCCATGCTACGTGCACTGGTGTATATGCACTTGAGCTGGGCTATTGATTTCGCCCCTGGCATCGGCACGCCACCCCTAGGCTCATCTCTAGTGAGCCTGGTTTTATCCCCTTCCCCCTTCGAACCTAGTTTAAAGCCCTCTCAATGAGCCCTGCCAATTCATGAGCAATGATCCTTTTCCCCCTGTGAGACAGCTGGACTCCATCTGCCGCCAGCAGGCCCGGTGCCGTGTAAACCTCCCCATGATCAAAAAAGCCAAAATTCTTCTGATGGCACCAGCCCCTGAGCCACGTGTTGATCAGGTGTGTTTTCCTGTTCCTTTCAGTATCCTTCCCTGCCACTGTAGGGATAGAGGAAAACACTACCTGTGCTCCCGATCCTTGAACCAGTCGCCCCAGTGCCCTGAAGTCCCTTTTGATCACTGCAGGACTTCTCTCTGCAACTTCATCACTGCCAGCCTATATAACCAACAGAAATTCATAGTCTTTCACAAATTAAATCAGGATACAGCTGAAAAGTTTATGGATATTAATGAATTAATGGCCTGCATTTTTTGTTCACAACAAAGTCTAGTTGCAAAGCTTCCATTTAAGCAGTGAAAATTTTCACCAAGGCTTCATTAAGCCTGAAGAGTTTACTTGTAGATACAACTGACTGGCAGATACTGCACTCCAAATATTGCAGTGAAGTGAAGAGGAGGCTGTTTTACAACACCATGCTAAAGATAAATTAGCAATGATTCTACATTAGAATTCAAAATGGGCAAGTCTTTCACAACGAGTTTGGCAAAGCTATGGGTCACAGGCTACAGTATTTTGTTTAAATCACTTCTCCCACTCCTACTTAAAATTCAGACATCCAAATTCACTACATCAAAGAAATGCTGCAGCTCCACTGAACTTGCAGTAATTGATACGTAACGGGACTCTACACAGAGCTACGAGCTCGCTGCATACCCAGAGATCTCATTCCACAACAGAACAAGAACAAAACCCATGTGCTTCAGGATAGGAGCCATACTCTGTCAGCTCCTCTGGGGGTTGAGATGAAACACCTCCTCAGACCTCTCAAGCCTCAGATATTATGAATGAGACTCAACCCCAGCATCACATTCCCCCACAATGGTGCCATCAATATACAAGTTAGTCATTCTCATCTGCTTTAGGACTTTTTATCCTAAGTGCTCTTGCCTGATAAGCACACAGGTTGTTAAAGAGAGAGAGAGAAGCTGCAGTGTGACTCCCGCCACAGTCTCATGCCCAGAGACACCCCATGAAATGCCATTCTGCACGGGGCTGCAGCCTCGCCTCCCAGAAACCTCTCACAAACATCGCACAGTCACATCCACTATCTCAACGGTACAGTTAACTTCTCCACAAGCACCTCCCTGCCTCTTCCCACTGAGTGGACCAGGGAATAGCTCCACAGAGTTTCATGTATCGGGTCAGTACAAGGTGAAAAGATACCCTTTCCAAGAACATCGCATAGCGGGATGCCAGATTTCACAGAATCATAGAATCATTGAGGTTGGAAAAGACCTCTAGGATCATCAAGTCCAACCGTCGACCCAACACCACCATGCCCACTAAACCATGTCCCTAAGCGCCTCATCTACTCGTCTTTTAAATACCTCCAGGGATGGGGACTCAACCACTTCCCTGGGCAGCCTGTTCCAATGTTTAACCACTCATTCAGGAAAGACATTTTTCCTCACGTCCAATCTAAACCTCCCCTGGCACAACTTGAGGCCATTTCCTCTCGTCCTATTGCTAGATACTTGGGAGAAGAGACCGACACCCACCTCACTACAACCTCCTTTCAGGTAGTTGTAGAGAGCGATGAGGTCTCCCCTCAGCCTCCTTTTCTCCAGGCTAAACAACCCCAGTTCCCTCAGCCGCTCCTCATAAGACTTGTTCTCCAGACCCCTCACCAGCCTCGTTGCCCTTCTCTGGACACGAGATTTCAGGCAGCCCTCAGCATTTCTCCCTTTCTCTCTGCTGCCATGCACAAGAAAGTATTCCAAAAGGAAGACACACAGGCAGACAGACAGACAGAAAGGTTTTAGCTGAGGCCTGTAGATCTGGTTGATATGAAGAACAGACCTCTAATGCAAAAGCTCACACCTTAGTCAGGTAAAAAATATTTGTAATTCCTAACCAGAAGCATGTGTACATATGTACAAATATCAAGCCATAACATGAAGAGTTTTCAACAGAGATTTTACTGGATACAATATTGTCAGTTACTTCCAAAGTGCTGAATGATGTAATTTTCTATTCATATATATATCACACACATATACCTATAAAGCGAGAGTATAATGACAAAAATGCAATTACAGACTGTAATGGCTGGGAATAAGCATTAAATAGGGAAAATTATGATGAATCAAGCTAAAACAACAAGCTTCATAAATGAATGAAAAAAATACTGCAACGATTTTGCAATAAACATAACAGAAGAGCAAGTTCTCACTGCTGACGCAGCAGATGAGGTAATATCCTACACAGCTGATCAGACACCCAGGAGATCCCGACTTTCATAGTCTGTAAACAGTGATGTAATTTATATCCATTTGCACAGTCAGAGCAATGCTTTAAAGAACCTAAAGCACAAAAGTAAAGAAGCTCAACCATTCAATTAACAGCCCAAGCAGCCTTGGGGATAGAAGTAGAAATTAAAATATTTTCTCCATAAAATCTGTATTTTTCTACAGTGAATTTTACATTTAAGATAATGGCTAGCATTTCTCAGTATTCTGATTGCAACCAGGATGTGTGTTATATTTCATTTGTGTTTTGATTGTTCATGCGTTTCAATGATTTGGTAAGGTAATATATTTTATATGTCTTGTCTGCATGGTAGACCTAGGTAGCAAGCTTTCTAAAAATCAATGCTTTAAGCCATAGTGATGTATTTTGGTATTGCATAGTTTGACGGGCAAAGTCAGCAGCTCTATTCCCACATTTATACTTCTGGGGATGGTGGAAATCAAATATATTTTGGATGCAACGATGAGTTACTGGAACTTGTTACTGGGGTATGGTAAATGCTCCATCATAAGGAGTCTTTTGTATCCAGACGCAGCAACTGTGCTGTAGCACAGTAGCTGCAGCCTTGTAGCACTAACATGCTGCAGCTGAAGCACTGCTACTGTACTAAGACTGAGAAATCACCAGATGCAACCCTACAGCTTGAGTTACTTGTGAGGCCAGGCTGGGTCATAAGGGTTCCTGCCGCCTTTAAGCCTGCTGCACCGGAGATAATGACACAGAGCACTTTGCACCTGCAGGTGTCAAATTATCTGAAGAAAGATGTTAAGTAAGTGTGGCCGACAGAATAATAATCATCATCATACATATGCTTGGGATCTGATCTGCAAGCAGCCTTTCCACGGCACTCCAAGCACAGGCAATGGGGATTCCAAACCCCAGAGAACCTATAGGCTGCAACACAGCCTCTATTCTAACTGATTTGTTTTCTGTGCCTTCCTTCAACTTAAAGTTCCTATTCCCCATTCAAACGAAACTATCACAAATGATTCCCGACAAGTCCCAAAGGAGTGGGAAGAATATCAATGCACAGTGTAAATTGCTCTTAACACACCGCCGAAGTAAAAAATTATTTTTACTCAGCTCATCATTTTTGCAGAGACAGCTTTTTTCCCCCTCGACTAAGTAGCTAGCTGTCTGTTGAAGGCAAAACATAAAGATATGGCAATCAAAAGACAAATTTTAAAGTACAAAACTGTGTTTTTTAAATTTACTCCTTCTGACAGAAATTTGGAGTGCACTGCCAGTAAATGGTAGTTAGGCATATGTTAGTGAAATGAAAAAGACCCTGAAAGCGTAATTTCAGAGAAAATGTTTTTTGAAAGAGAACTTCCATGAGTTCTGGTGCAAAGACTACTCATCGAAGCCACACACACACCTGTCACGTTTTTGCAAGTTATACTATATTTAGCTTCCTTGAAAGTACAACAGTAAATGGGATGTTGACCTATTTGCCAGAAGACGGAAGAAACCTCTTACATTTACAGGTAAAAGGGCTGTTAAGTGACTGATTGGATTGCTGTCAAATTAGGAATGCTGCACATCTTAGATTTTCTGTATTTACTCAAGTTTTAAGGAGATTTCAAAAATGGGCCACACCTGGCCTACTAATGAGATATTTAAAAAAATAATTGTATACAGTTTCCAAAAATCTGATCTGTAGAGCATTAAAATAATATCAAATTCACTTCAAAATGCCACAGACAATGTCATCACAACATGTTAATTGAGAATGGAATCAGGGTAGTTTTGTGACCTAAAAAGATCAAAAAAACCACACAGAAACAAATGGAGAGAGCAAAAGAAATAAATTGATAATGTGCCTACACTCTTAAACAATGGGTTGGGGAGAGGGCTAACAAGAGGGGATACTGCATGTTCAGACATGCAAGAAAAACATCATTACAAAAATAGTGCAATGCCATAATGGAGAACTTCCCATTGCAGGAAAATTCAGAAAATGAGTATCAGCAACAAGATTCTAATTATGGAGGATTAAAGAAAACTGTAATTCAGCTGAAGTTAGGTAAACCCCAACTAATCAAAACTCCTGACTGCACGTGTACTGCTTCTGCAGAATCATCATTTTGCCTTATATTGCCTGTGATTAGTAAGTACCCTGCCCGTTTTGACTTTATGTTACTTGATGAAATTTAGCAACTAGCCAGTTAAACTTAAGATGTTAGTGCATCAAGCATAGGAGATCAGCTTAAATTCCACGAATCCGAAAGGAAAAAAAAAACTGTTTCAGGCCAGTGAACCTTCTGAAGTCCTCTTTTACTACTGAGTTACCACTGGACAAGACTGGAAGCTCAGTGGCTTAGATCAAATACAGAATGTACCAAAACCTCATATGAGCATTAAACACCCCTAAGAATTGTACACTGTTTCCTTTTGACATGGCAAACCAAACATATAACCTATATCATATATGTTCATTAAACTGGAGTTCTGCTAATCACCTAATCACCTTAGGTAACTGCTTATTTCCCCATCCATAAAACAGAAAACAAGAGTAAAATCTGTACTGTGGAGTCTGCAGAGAGAACGCGCCCTACAAGAGCTAAGCTTATCTTGCTTTAATAAAAAAATATTACCTCTCCTTACAAAGTTTGTTTTATCTGTGTTCTTATACCTTCAAAGCCACAACAAGGCTATCAGAATAACAGGAGAACATTATTACACAGTATTACTACAGGGAAAAGAGACATCTAGACAACAAAGGAATAGGCAACAGCAAAGCAACTGCAACTCCTATCTGACACCAATCATGAGCAAATCATTTTACAGTTGAAAAAATGACCATGAAAACCTGTAATTCATTTCTAGAACACTTTGAATTTCACTCCAGGTGTGCAAATTACCCCAGTACCGGACTAAGGGAGTAGCACTCACGTGGAAGGGGGTCGTCTCATCTTTATGGAGGATCCAAATCCCCACAGCAGGATAAAGCAGAGAAGCCAGAAGAGTTACACTGCTGTGAAACAGGTGCAAAATGAGATTCAGGCTCTTCGTCTTCATCGCTGCAATGACTCTGCCTCTAAGGTCTACGATAAGCTGCATGAACTCCATGCAACATGACAGCAGCCCAGAAAGCATTAATGGGGGAGTCAATTGACCCCCTAACTGTGATTAAAAGGCCGACTAGAAAGAGACGCTAATAAAGATTGAAGAATAGCAGCAGCAGGTGGGGAGGGCTGGAGACTACCTAGGAGAGATGTCAGAGCCACAGACAAAAACGTGGTGAGGAAAGCAGGATAAAGAACTGAAGCAGCAGACCGGGGAGCTGTCAGCAACGGCTCAGTACAGGGTGCTTGGGCTGGAACCCGGGAGAAAGACAGGCTGAGTTACTCAGACGTTAAGAAGTCATGAACTAGGCTCCCTCTGAACACAGTCAAACCTAAGACTCAGCTTCTCATGTCTGGGGGTAACTTTCTTTGTGCCACGTAGCAGGAAAAACAACAAAGATCTCTATCGGAGAAGGGGACACTGATCCAAAGGGACGCTGTAGACAGCAGATGTCTTTGACAAGAGCCAACACAAAAGTACACTGGAATGAGTGAATTTTGAAAATATTGATTTACTCTCACCCTCTTACCTGTAATAGGATTAACCACAAATACATCTATAGTATAGTGTACGTATGTCCTGGTTTCAGCAGGGATAGAGTTAATTTCCTTCCTAGTAGCTGGTACAGTGCTGTGTTTTGGATTTAGGATGAGAACAAAGTTGATAACACACCGATGTTTTAGCTGTTGCTAGGTAATGCTTACACTAGCCAAGGACTTTTTAGTTTTCCATGCTCTACCGACTGAGAAGGCTGGAGGTGCACAAGAAGCTGGGAGGGGGCACAGCCAAACTGGCCCAAGGGACATTCCATACCATGTGACGTCATGCACAGTACATAAACTGGGGAAAGCTGGCCGGGGGGGGGCCGCTGCTCGGGGACTGGCTGGGCATCGGTCGGCGGGTGGTGAGCAACTGTACTGTGCATCACTTGCTTTGTGTATTATTATAATTATTATTATCATATTATTATTATTATCATTTTATTTCAATTATTAAACTGTTTTTTATCTCAACCCACGAGTTTTTGTCACTTGTGCTCTTCCAATTCTCTCCCCCATCCCACCAGGTGGGGGGGAGTGAGCGAGCGGCTGCGTGGTGCTTAGTTGCCGACTGAGGTTAAATCACGACAACGTACTAGTTCACCTTACCTCTATATTATCAAAACTTCTGCTGCTATCAGACAAAAGGCATATTTACTGTGGTTTTACATTCCCCCCCCTCTCAGTCAGACACCAGCTCGAATTTCAGCTTAGGCATGGAAAGATGCTGTCTCAACTGACAAGCCAGAGTTTTGCTCTTACAGACTTAAAGAGAAAGTGCCTATTATGAGAACATGCCCCCTCCCCCCCCCCCAAACCTTGCCACGCAAACGCAATACACTCTCTCAAGAAAAAGCCGCAGAAAATAACATACCCACTAGTGCATCAGGAAACCAGGATGCCAGTGATTTCACTTCTTTCATTGGGTCACATACCAAGGATCTCTGTACCACTTAAAAACAAAATGAAAAATAAAAGCCAACAAAACTATGGATGACCTCACTTCAATACAGTGTTGTTGACCATTGTGGCATACCATTGCATGCACCATCCTTGTACACAGACACAGACTCCATGGTTCCTGGCAGTGCACAAGCATATAAAAAAGGCTGCTTTTGCCCTGCAAAAGTAACTGTCTTATAGTAAGATCGGCACATTGAGAGAGACGGAGAAGTAGAAAAGCGTGCAAAGATTCTGCAAGACTTACACGTAGCCTGCTTGCAAGGACTCAGTGAAGCATCAAGTCAAGGATGATTCCCTGCTTATTGGCATGAGCAACAGAAAGGATGTTGTCAGTTAGGATGGGGACAAGGAAGAGCAGTGACAAAAAGCTCCATTTTATCTCATCTGAGTAGCTGTTTCAAATTTGCCCTACCTTTTCACTCAGAGTGTCTTAAGGGGTATAAACACGTATTTTTCAGTCAGACTAGATGAAGAAGATAAATCACTCATTCACTACATGAAAACAAAGGCTCATAAAGGCCGAGAAATGGGAAAAAAGAGTCATTCTTTGTTAATCGGGAAGAAGCCACAAAAACAAACGTACATGTCCCTACCAGAACTGTACTTGGCAAGAGGGGTACTGTTGGCTAAATCCTGGCCACGCTGAAGTCAGCTGGAACATTGCTATTGACTTTGGTGTAGCCAGGTTTCACTTGACCTATTTTGCAACATAGTTTGTTACTCGTTTCCCCACCATGCTGCTTCTGGTGCGTAACAATCCAGCACCCACACTTCCCTGCCCAGTAACCACCTTGAAAAGACAAATGCAACTGCAGAGCCAACCACAGCCACAGCCGTGCTCGGATGAGGGGGTGCCAGCCCTGGGTACCACTTGGAGGACAGACCCTAAACTGGGGAGTTGGAACTGCAAGAAGTTTGCCAAGACCGGAGCCAGGAAAGCAGTGCTGGTGAGCTTAAACTGAGGTAGTCCCACGTTTCAAAGGCCTTGCTTAATACCATAGGGTGGAGAAGAGCTCCTGTCTTCTATACTCATATACTACCCAGAATATCACAGGGGCTCTTATAGCTCTTTCGATTTTTTTTGTCTGTGAAGCAAAAGGAATAGCGGTTCATCATGTATATCTGTTTATTGTATGGGAAAAAGGGGGTTTGCAGTATTTCTTCCCCACATACTCCCCATGCAGAAACCCTCATTTTAATTGTCTCCAGAGATTTCTAGGCATATATTTAACTGTGCAGTAACACCATGCATTGAATTTGAATGACTGTAATGTGCTTGAGGGAATTGCTATAAAGACCATCATACTCATACCAAGGATTATTTATCTTCGGCTTTTTCATTTCTTCTTCTGGTGCAATAGTGGATCACAGAATAGATCTGTGTAGCCTTTGCATTTATTGTCTCCTTTCACCTAAACTGCCTCCTATTGAGCCTAGTCTTATCACTTAAATTTGCAGCGTTGCTCCTGAATAACAAGCTACACCGTGCGTATGTCAAGCCCTGCTGCAAGGGAAGAGAAGTGAGACAAGCCAGTGGGTTTTAGATTGAGGAAAAGGTTGGAGATGGTCTGGATGGAGGAATGGCTATGAATGAATTAGCCTACAAATAAGTTAGCCAGCCTAAAAACCCGAATACACTACACATTTTCATTCTACATTCTTGTCATATTCACAACCTCATTAAAAATCATCAACAGAGAGAAAGCGTTGCTTGGTATTATTTCATGCCCTGCAGGCAGGTGCAATTCAGCTTGGCTCTATACACTGAGAAATAAAGACGTACAATAGTAGCTCCATGCAATCTTCACTGTGGCTCACCACTGGCAACTGTCTGTCTCCAGCTACATAAAGTACTTTCAGTTTCCCGAGGCAGAGAGATGGGCAAGATTAGCCGACACAGACTATCAGAGCTGTGACTGCACCACACAGAGATCTTTCTTACCCCAGAAAGGAGAAGATACTTGAGCTCCGTTCCCTGTTCTGTCCTCAGTGCACATTATCAAGGAGAAAAGATAAGCATGTATATTGGGACACTAGGTTTGCCTCACTAGTAGCAACATCCAGTGATCTTCTAGCTACAGGAATAATCAACACTAAATACCAGCCCCTTCAAGCAGAAAGGTGCCATTAAGCTCTGCAGTTCAGAGGATATGGCATTGATGTTTTGTAACATCTTGTCCTGGTTTCAGCTGGGATAGAGTTAATTTTCTTCCTCATAGCTGGTACAGTGGTGTGTTTTGGATTTAGGATGAGAATAATGTTGATAACACACCGATGTTTTAGTTGTTGCTAAACAGTGCTTACACCAGCCAAGGACTTTTCAGCCTTTTATGCTCTGCCAGTGAGAAGCTGGGAGGGGGCACAGCCAGGACAGCTGACCCAAACTGGCCAATACCATGTGACGTCACGCTCAGCATATAAACTGGGGGGAGTTGGCCAGGGGGCCACTGCTCGGGGACTGGCCAGCAGGTGGTGAGCAACTGCATCGTGCATCACTTGCTTTGTATATTTTTTTTATTGTTATTATTATTATTACTATTTTATTTCAATTATGTCATATGTGGAAAAGATAAGGAAAAAAATGTTCTTAAATTATAGCCAAGGGGGAATTTTAAGTTAGACATCAGGAAATACATCCTACACATACGGACAGCAAAGTACTGGAATGGACTGCCCAGTGGGCTGTGGAGTTTCCATTACGGGAAGCTTTAAAAATTTACTAGATGAGTATTTGTCAGGTACATGCCAGGTAGAGCTGTCTGCTACGAGACAGAGACAAGAGGGCAGTGACCGCTGAGTATCCCCTCCAGACAATGACTTTGCACAGGTTTCACTATGATACCATCAGAATGAACTGACAGTGCCCCTGTATTTTGGTGTAGCACTGTCTAGTGAATCTCCATGTGCAGATGCAAGGCTTTTTCCCCCTAAAAGCCTGGCTTTGTAAAAGTAAAATTATAAATAATGCTGTACATCTGGACTATGTGCTGTGATTGAATGCGTTTCTTTGTGCAGCCTTCTGAGTGCGAAGGGAACTGTGTGAAAATAGGTTTGGTCTTGCTGATTTTGGTTTAGTGTCATTCAGTTGAGGGGCGACAACTGAAGCCCTTGTTCTCTTATAACTGGTGCTTCTTGCTCAAGTACAGCAGGTAGAGGATGGAGCTAACAAGCATACTCCCAATCAGCACATGTGGCTGCTAGGCATTCCCCGGCATACATCTGCAGCGAGCTATGACATGTACTTAACTAGATACAACAAAATCAGTGAGATGATACAGTAAAGGTGAGTGAGGAGGGATCTCTGAGTGAGCCGCCTGCCCATGCATACCACCGACAGTTGCAGTAATATTAGTGTAACCCCTATCACCTTCAGCGCACTGACTTCTTTCCTTCAGTCGCTGTAGGAAAGCCTTGTTACCATAGGACTTAATAGGTTGCAGACACTTTGGTCACACCCCATAAAACCATAAGTAAGATGTTATACGCATGAGAAGTTGGTCTACTGGCATTACATAGTCAGGTAGGGATAAATGTACTGAATGGCTGACTAGATTGCCCCATCAGCATGAGACAGCAACACACTCACATTTCAGTATAATACACCTGTGCTTAAATTGTTCTATGAATCTAGATGTTGCCTTAAAATAAAACCCTACGCCCACACTTTTCAAGCGCAGAATGTGAGGAATTATGCTCTTCATAAGCACACGTAGCCATATAGCTCTTGTGCTAGGAAGACTAGTTAGGGCAATACTAGGTGGACAAGGGTGCTACGCTATTATTAAGACAATTGACTTCCAAGAGCTGTTTCATATCAGGCTATTCAGACCACAACCTTTACTCCTCCACACTAAGATGGATAATTAACTCATAAAGAAAACTTCTCTGTCCCCTTCCTAATAAAGGCATATTCTCCAGGCAAAAGAAAAAGCCAGCCCCGCCCCCCATCATGTATAATTTTTGTTCTTCGCCTATCATGCAATTCCCATGCCAAAGAATGAAGGTACCCAAATGCACCTGCATGACGTGGGAGTTCCTAGAAAACATTACACGTCTCACAGAGCTAGTATTTGGGATATAATTCAGGTAACTTCCTCCTGATCAAATAATCATCTGGAACCTAGTGCCTTTCATCTGAACCTTCTGAAATCGGAGACCATTAGTCGAGTATATTTTACACTGAGAAAAACACAGCCATTGGAGACTGAGCTTCCATGAGGCAATATTCAGGTAGCTCTACTGCAGCCACCATGCTGGTGTGCCAGGAACCTTGAACCTCCACCCTAACCCTCCTCACAGGATTTTGTAACTGACTTTCAGCTTATAGGTCAAGGGTTCACTTAGGACAGTGTGCAGAATCGTGCTGGCAATAATGTACCTCACATGAAAATATCCTGTGAATGCCTGCAGCAGTATTCCTGGGATTGATGGACTGGACTCAAGTCAGTGAGCGTAAAGCCATGGTCTTGGCTTAAGTATTTCTCCTTCAAATCACCTGCGAACCCAGGTATGCATACATGCAAATTGCTCTTCTCCAAAACATATCTAGACTAGCTCTGCCAACTGTCACCAGCCCCAAATGCCCATGGTTTGCAGAAGTGTCTTAAGAGAGCCTTTAAAAAAAATAAATTAAAAAAGAAGAAAAAAAAGACACCATCTCCACACTGGAAAGAACTATTTCTTTCTGCATTTGGGATTCACAGTTATATTACAAAAGTCCAGATTCACAAGGCTGTTAGATGTCATACACTGACTCATTTCAGCCGGAAAGACACCAGTGCTTTCATTTATCTTGCCTTTGCCTCCCACTACAGACTACCCCTTTAGCCACCACACATAAAACAGTCACCTCAGGTTGGTAGCTATTGGCCAGCAGACAATCAGCAGCACAGGTTTAATTGTCAAATTTCTCCCTAAAAACTCTGAAAAAGCATCAAGCTCTGTTGATCAAGAAGAAAAAAACAGCCTGAATTCTTGATCTGAGCAACAGCAAGTTAAACAGTACTTCACCTGCACGTCCAGCATCACAGTGGTGATCCTGATGCATCCTGATGTAAGAAAACCACTACCGTGTTATTGTCCCAACGTCCAAAATGTCATTTGGAAGCCAATGCCTGCCTCATGGGAGCCATTCAGATGATAAAAGTTGTTCCAGAAGAGAACCACAGCCCTTCCCCTCCACGCCATATCAGGTTATAAGGACTCTAAATCAACCATGCCTGGCTACATAAGTCAATTCCGGAACTGTAATGCAGCAGATTTCTCATTAAATGTAAAGCTGGGCTTACACTGCCCCGTAAGCAAGAAGACATAAAAGATCTTTTGGAAGTCACTACATAATCCTCCTACAAGATTTGTAACCGTGCTACCCCTTCTTAATAGCTTCTGCAGTGGTGTAACCTTCCCTGACTTTCTTCAAGCCTGCAGACTCTGCTAAACCACGCTTCCACCCGTATTTAGGAATACCTGGAAGAAGAGGGGGGCTACATCTTTGCCGCAGGTGAAATACTTTCTGAACGTAATCTGATATCCTGCCACGCTCCAGTACAGTTTACATAAGCCATATCAAGAAACCCAACAACTGTATGAAAAACAGAAGTATGTAATATTTCATCAATTTCTACTCATTCTTCTGCCAGGTGGTAAGTGCCAGGCATGAAATGCAACCAAACCTAAGCCTCAGGTAAGCCAGTACTGGTATTAAGCCTATTTTAGAAGTACCTCATCAAAAAAGCTAACCACTGAATACAGCAAATTAATGTAATGCAATCTGATAACTCAATAATTCAAATATACAGTCACATATACAGTAAAAAGTCTATAAACTGAACAAGATGACTCTTAAAAATAAAATTCATAAATAACAAGAAAGGCTAACAGGTGGTCAGGATATAAAGGATAAAGCTTACTCAAGATTTAGACATTGACTTCCAAAGAAGCAAAGGTCTCATTGTACCTGTAGGTGGAAGTCTTGGTATATAAACGAGTTTACTGCCAGAAAAACCCCTGCATGGAGAAAGAACCTCCTTTTAGCATCTTATCAGTTATTTAAAGCTACAATAAAACAAACAAAACAAATCTAACTGTGTTGCCTTTGGCCAGACTAGAACCAACTCTTATTTCTGTTTTTATACCCTCAGCCAGGCAGCTCGATGCCCTGTAGTTACTCCTAGCCATCAGAAGTTCGCTCTTCCTCTAACTTCTCATTTGTGACCACTTCCTTTAATTGTTCTTCTGCTTACAACATTTCTTGCTTATAAAGCAGCAACTTTATGTTCCCATAAAGCAGACAAACATTGACTAAAAAGCCCGTAAAATTCCCAGGGCAGTAGTACAGCCTCTCTGGCCATCTTTGCCCGCGCTGCCCACTTCCTCTTTGGGTTCAGAACAGCCTTTTTCCTCTGTGCTTTACAACCCCACAGCATAACGTTTCTTTATCTGTAACTGTGACTCCTAGGTACCATCAAAAACGTTACTTGAGGTAGAAAATTTCAGTTATGCCGCTAATAAGTAGAAACGCGCACTAGTGTGCAGTGCTGCAAGATCCTCCCTGCCTCCGCTAGCAGAAGCCCTTCCACAGCGTCCCCTCCCTCCCTGGGACAGCACACCACCGCCACATCGCTCAGCCTTGCCCGTGTTTCCAGCCCTGCCGTGGCCTCTTCACGCTCAGCAGCTGCTCCATGTGCAAACTTGCATTTTACTGCAAGTACAATCAGTAACTGTACAGCCCTGGGTACCAATAGAAATGAGTAATAAGTGTGCTGTTTGAAGCGCTTTCCAAATACAAAATCACTCCAAGTTGCAACACCCTCATGGCTGAGTTATCCTCTTGAAAATACTCCATGTTCCTTCTGTCTTAGGTGGCTCCACAACAATCCCACAGGGTTTTATACTTTTTTTAGTACTGCTCAGTATCTGTAACAACGCAGAAGCTGGACCACATTTGCTCTTCCACACCCTCATATCCCCAAAATCCCAAACAGGTATGGGATTGATCTGTGGGGTTTTTTTAATGCCCAAGGGCATGAGGGTCTGTCTGGCAAAGGCACTGGTGTGTGCTTGCATCAGCTCTTGTGTTACCTAGGAAAGAGTGATTGACGCTCAGTCACTTCAGATTTGAAATAGAAATGCTGAGTTTCTTTGCCTGCGGGCCAAACTGACACTTTGCAGCCAGATCTAGCCCTTCCCTGCCTCTCTGTTATATTTGGAAAGGTCAGCGTCTATTTATGTATTTGCACCAACTGAGATAAAGCCAATTTGGCGCGTGTGTTATTGCAGATAAACTCCAGAAAATCAGGCTCACCAAAGACAGCCTGGCTAAACAGCCTGGCTGAAGACATTTTAGCAAGCCCAGAGAGACCAAAGCACACATCCAATGATCAACAGGGACAGAAAGCCACTCCTTGGTCTGTATTAACTCGCTTCCACAAGAGCATGTTGCCCATCCTCTAATTACTTACTTCAAACTATACATATTGTATCTCAGTCTTTTTAGCATAAATTTGATTTTCACCATCAGGCATGTTTGCATCTTGCCTATATGGAATAGTTTCAGATGGACTATAGCTTTTGCTTAACTGACCAGATAGAACAGATGATGCCCTATTCCAGCTTTCCTAACAGGCTGCACAAAATGGTCCAATTACACAGTTCTTAATCAGTCAGTATGCAATCAAAGTGAGGGTAGGGGTTTCACTTAACTAAATATGAAGCCAGATTTTTGACCTCAGTCACCCTGATGCCAATGGCTAGAGATTATCCAGGACTGAAGGGAAGACTCACGCTCCAAAAGAGTCTCTTTGGAGACCAATTTGTCCGGTCTCTACGGATAGTATTTCATATCCCAGTTTATGAAAGGCACTGTATGATACAATTGCTTGAATAATTCAGAAGATCTCTTTTTAATTGCATTCCTAACATGCAGATGTCACTTCACAAGATACAACTACCTCTTCGCCTTTTAGTATACAGTATGTTTTCCGTGTTTGCAATAATTAATGTTTATTACATTTTCATTTTGAATAAATGTAAGTAGCCCCAATCAAGAACATAGTTTGCATTACAGTATGCTGGGGGGGAAGGAAAAAAGAGAAAAAAAAGGAAGACAAGAAAAGGGACAGCACCAAGAAATTCCCTCAAATCCTAATTAAATACAACTCAAAAGAAGTCAGGGAGGTACTATTTTAGACAGTAGAATTAATGGAAGTAAATTTAAGAGTTGCTCAATAAATGTTAGGTCTGCAGGCACTTTATGCCTCTGCCCAAGACATCAAGAAAAAAAATCAGGACACATATGACAGCCAATATGTCAATGTATTTCTCCAAGCAGCTATTAATTACAGAGCTTTACTGGGAACAGAGTACTTCGGTAAGTTAGACTGGTAGCAAAAATTAACAGAGCGCTTCCAAAGTCAATAATTTCATGCCTCCTGGCAACACTGCAGTCCATCAAATCCTAGCCCCCTTCACTTCAGGTGGTTTCCCATTTTATACGCAATTTTTGGATCACCTGGGTCTAAAATCGGTCCAGACAACACATTGCGTTTGCCCTAAGCAAGTTAACATTGTCCTCTTAACGGGGTTCACATTCCTTATACAGCTGTAGCTTCACATTCCACCCTGCATCTGCGCAGCAGCCATGCTCCCACCTAACCCTTCCCAGTACTCGCTGCTCCGAGACCTCACCTTTTACTTGAATCAAACTGCCATTTCCTTCCTCAGGATGAGTGTGTTTTTCCTGTAATCCTCATCATGCAAAAAGGGGAAAAGCCTACAGACTCTACACCGAACTCCCTTTCCAAATCTGAATTATTTCCCTGAAATAATTACAAATTATTCTACCAGCTGCGGGCTCTAACTGTAAGATCAGGGAATTTGCTTTGACACAGCAGAAGTACCAGCATCAGAGAAGGACACAATAAAATCTCTGGCCAAATGATGAATGTTGTGAGCAACCAAGAAAAATTAAACAAGCTCCCAGAATCTAACAGGTACCCCGAATAAAAAACACAAATCACATAGCACAATCGTAAAATCATTCACTGGTACCCAATAACCCAGAAAATGTCAGAGAATGTCTCCATCTTACACTTAGAGAGATTAACTCTTTCCCTACTCTTGTCCCTATTAAGGACAAGAATTTAAACTCTACTTAATAATTTGAAAAATATTGCCTTTCTCCTGATCACAAGGTATCCAGAAACAGCTGCCAGCTTTCCCAAATTTATTTGCAGCTTGAAGCTATTTTCTTTGGATTTCTCAAACACCATTTGCGATGACTATTCATGAGAAGCTCATTGCAAGTAGCCATTCTTCTAGCTGACAGCATTTTGCAGGTGAAACTTTAGAAGGGATTTGAGCAGCTGGGGAATCATATTTTAGTAATTTGAAATAATTTACTGGTACCAAATGTGTCTAACTGCTTCAGGTGAAATACAATAAAACCAGAAAAATTTTCAATGAGATATTTTATTTTGTCAAATTAAAAAGTTGAAGCTTAACATTTGAAATTTATTTTGAAATATTCATTCCTCTATCCTCCAAAATAATACTTCACATGGCAGTGAAAAGTTCCATTTGATTTAACTATTTCTTTAATCTTTGGGGGGAAGTGGAAAGGAGACCTCAGAAATTCACCTCAGTTCTTCCTTGCTATAAGCTTTTACCAACAATCGACAAAAATAAATTATTTGCATAAACAGCTAAATGCTGGGGTAAGAGGTTTCTTCCCTCTAAAAAGATAGTCTGAAATTTGCTTTTGAAACTCTGAGGAACAAAAAGACAGGAAGGCATGCAAAATTATTTCAGAAAATGTTTGAAACTGGGGCTTGTTTTATTCTCCAACTCAAAAACAGATGAGTGTTAATTCACGTTTCTCTCACATGGCTTTGAGTTACATCCCAGCTGCTCCTGTGGTTACATCACATTTACTCATAGCATCTAAAAATTACTGCAGGAATATACGGAAGCCTGGTTTCTTCCATTCTAGTCAGACAGTAAAGGGTGGAAAATGCTAGTCATGCCTTCTGCCTCAATACAGCTCAACAGGACCAGAGTCGCATGGCTAAACTTCCAGGCTGAAGAGCAAGGAGGGTGTATGTCTCTGCCCTGTCAGGGACAGGACTCCTGAACACTCACCAACACACGGTTCCTTTTTCTGTGTAATAGTTGGACCACAATGGAGAGGAAATACATTACAAGTTATCCATGGCCTTTAGTGGCCAACCTGCCACTATTCAGAGATTTATCCAACCATGCCGCTGATCTCAACTGTGTAGGGTCACCTGCATCTCTGAACTCTCAAGCGCCCCCAGATACGTATTAAAATTACTGGCTAATATTGAAACTTCAAGTCTACATGAAAAACTTCAGAAAAGTGGTAGGTATGCAGTAGGAATAACCTCTCGTTATTAATGTTAAACTACACCTACAGTTATATGCAGAATCTACACTTTTTGTCTCCTAAGAGTGGGAAATAATGCTGTAGATCACAGCAAGTAATACAACAAAGCTGCTGTCAAGAAACGTCTGATTTTAATTGAAATGACACTCCATTATTCAACAGCTCCAGGCAATGCCACCATAGTACATGTTGGGAGATGAGATGTAGGTGGGATGCCTGCCCTCACTGCACACTAGGCCATCTTCTGTGATGAGCCACGTCCTGCCCCACGTCTTCTCCTGACCATCAGGTATTGACAATGAGCCACTAGCAGTTTCTCTCCAGGATGGGAAAGATGGTGTAGTCTGTGTAATATTTCATTTCTGTTTCAAAAAAAATTAATTCTAGAAATCGGGGCAAAATGACACTGAGAGAGGGAGAGTAAGAGGAGCCACTTCCAGCAGCTGGAATTGTTGGTTCATGCAAAACTCTGCAACTTCAAATTTTGTTCTCATAAACTGAAATGAAACACTGAATGACTATTTCTACATAAAGGCTTTTTTCTTTTGCAAATTTCTCCCTTGGCCAATCAAAAACTTAAAAGAGGAGGAAGAGTATCATCAAAGTCTGAGGGAAAAAAAAGCTAGCAATGAAGCTGATTAAAAAAACCCGTTGAAATATTACATTCAAAAAACAGTAAAATGAAATATCATAACACCACCACAACCTTTTAACCTTCTCACTTCAAAGAAAAATTGAAAAACCAATGAACTGATACTAAATTTATATTTTGATGAAATAGCATTTTTATTGGAAAAGCACTCCATCAGAAAATGTTGAACCAGCTGTAAGAACTTTATCTACAGATTACTCAGAAGAAAAAATATTCTATTTTGTATTGTTCACATTCAAAAATGTGACATTTTACATATTAAGTTCTGACATACTTACATTATTTCTGTATAAGTCTCCATTGATGCATAGTCAGCTTATTCTATGCCATAAAATATAGCAAGTTTCCTATTTAGTTTTGAGTTACTTTATTCTGTAAGTTAATAACTGGTTCAGGACTGAGAAATCTTCTACAAGCACAAAATGGCTTAAGCCCAGCAGATTGATGTGGATGGAGCCTTTTTTATTTATTCTGGAGGAAATATTTTTTCTATTATATCAACATAGCTGCGGCCCTTTACATTCCTGTTACATCCCCTGAGCATTTCAGAGTATTACCCATATTTTATGTGTGGTTTTAAGCTTCTGGATACTTTTGAAAGGAACCTTCATCTTCACAAAAATCGCTTGCCGGTTGCTAGCAAGCTAATAGACACCATTCTTCAAAGTAGAAGCCTGAAAAATTTAGGCGAGTATTTTTCTTGAAACAAAGAGAGAGGTAGAAAAATACTTCATTTAAGAATTTACTGCAAAAAAATCTTCCTAAGCTTTTAAGCCTAGCAGGATTTCATCTGATAAAGGTTTTCAAAATTTCTTCGGGCAAAATACATAGGAATAACACATCAAGTTAGAGGCAGTGGTACTTGCAAGAAAAGAGGGAGTAGTAGTAAGTAGCATGTGTCAGCAATGAATTGCCCGTCAATTCATTAAAGGAATAGCATTTCTGGCACCGGTCCTAGAGCTGCTTTCTAGCATTATATTAGGGTTGGCACATCACAAAAATTCACTTTCCACCACCACCCCTACAACAGCACCTAGCCATCCTCTTCGCAGCCTGCTTGGCAAGCCTAAGGGACACTGAAGTCCCAGCTCCTTAGCTCATGTTGCCCCTCAGCAGTTTGTCCCTCCAGGGCTGCCCGGATCCTCGCTCTCAATCTGGCCAGCTGATAAACTTTGAGGATCGGGTTTGGGAGCCTGGGAACCACTGAGGTTCCCGAGACCATGATTCCTCTCTAACCAGCATTTACCCCTCTGAAGGAGCCCATCCAGTACTCTGCTCTTTTCTGTGAGAGGAGGTAGGACACCACTGCAGCCAGGCACAGTGCTAGGTTTTAATCCAAAGAAAACCAAATCTGAAATCCCAAATCCATCACAAAATAGTGACCTTCCTGCGGCAGCCCAGGTAGGGCTTTTGTGAAACGTTGGAAAGGACGGACACATTTTGAGCAGTTGCTGCCAGTATCTGTGTAGTACAAAGTTCACAGCTCTGCCAAGGATTTCAGTTTTCTTCAATAAATGGTGCAATATTGTAGCAACAAATCATACTAATCATCATAAAAAAGATTTACAGCTGCTACTCTGTGACACACCATAAATTTTCTACCAGTCTCAAAGGCAGGGAGAGAAGTTCACTCCAGCCAGGCAGCCCCTTTCCAGCTGTACTGCAGGAAAAAACACTCGCCATGCACATTTCAGCATCTACTCGTTTGTTGAGCTTGCAGGGACACAGCAGCTGGGGAGCAGCCTGAGGGAGGCAGAGGTCCATTAACCGGTTCATTGCAGCAGGCACAGCCAAGTGACAAGACGGCAGACTGGCAGCCTAAACAAGACACAGCTGTAACGTTGCTCCTCCGGATGATGTCTTAACACAGAAAGTGGCTGTTCCCATCTCCTCTTCCCTACACTGCAGTTTCCCCTCACTCTTTCTCCACTAAAAGAAAGTCATTCAAAGTCAAAACTCTGTTGCTGAGATCTGGAAACTACTTTTAAAAATAAAAAAATAAAAAATAACCTTTTTGATGTTTTATTTGCAGGATGAGTTTAACAAGTAAGAACTCTGCTACATGCTTAACCGAAACAGCAACAAACGAAAAGCCCAGTGCGAATGACTCAACACTGACTGGGAGGCTTAATAAATACCTATGCTTTTAATTTGAGAAATTAAAGTAACATGTAAATCAATTAATATGTCCAGATGTTTGGCTTTCTTTAAATGTGTAGCCACATAAATATCTCTCCTTCCACATGCAAAATTCAATATAATAAACTCATTACTTAACATCAGTTCATATATTAAAAATACAAGAAGCCTGTATCAGTGTTACAAATTCCCAGCACCCAAAAACCCTGCACTTAACCCAAAACACCTTTGCTGAACAACAACAAACCAATTCTAATATTCAAAACACAGCAAGAATCGGCAAAGTCAAGCTGTCGGCTTCTGTTGTTGGGCTCACGTTGCTTGCCATCAATAAACTTCATTAACTTGGAAGCAACGTGGACACCTTCACACAAAGCACTGTCACATCTTAGCTAAACAGATCTGAACTGAAGCAATCCTAGATGAGGGATCGTGCTCCCAGTGAGCGTGATCACTGACTGAAATGCAGAAATCACCTTCTTAAAATAGCCAGAACTTAGCATTTTAAAAATCCAGACGGGTGGCCCAATCTCGTCCCTTATGTACATCCGCACACCTGAAAAGTGGCCAGGGAAATATTAACATGCATGCAAACATTTTATAATTTTCAGAACATAAACAGGAAAAAGCATAGGAGACTGTTTTCTATTGAGAAATGAAGATACAATTTCTTGACGAGCATTTAGCCTATTTATACTCATTTGTACCATGTTACCATTTAGTATATTAATACTTGAAGTGAAAAGTAAAAAAAGGTTACTAACCTGTGGGAAGAGAGAGTAAGTTGCATTGTCAATAGTGAAAGAATATAAAAATTCCCCGTCAAACCAGAGGTTCTTTCCCATCGGGGAGTTCAGCTTTGTCATAGCGAAGAGCTGCCCGGGGTCACAGCATTCTTCCAACAGCTTCCTAGTGAAGGCAACCAAAAGAGAAAGAGCCATATTAATTAGAGCCTTGGCATGCCTTCTCTAACGACCACCCCTTGCACCTGAGATCCTGCCGCTCTCAGATGCTCCAAAGCAAGCCATTCGTCTTCCCAGCCAGTGGATGAACATGGGTGACTTTTTTACTTACAGAAGGGCCAGAAAACCTGATTTTATTTCAGAAAATCTTAGAAATAAACAGTAAAA
Organism: Aptenodytes patagonicus; assembly: GCF_965638725.1. Classification (NCBI taxonomy): domain Eukaryota; kingdom Metazoa; phylum Chordata; class Aves; order Sphenisciformes; family Spheniscidae; genus Aptenodytes; species Aptenodytes patagonicus. The sequence continues at coordinate 75,765,344 of NC_134949.1, read as the reverse complement.
AATTTAAACCTCCACTCACTTTTGAGTGGCATAGAAACAGAACAAGATTCAGCAAAAGAAACTCCATCTTTCACAACCCATTCTAATGAATTAAAAAACTGGTCTCCAACACATACGGAAATCAGAGAAGCTCCATTGAAAATTAAATCCGAGGTATATGAAAATTCAGTACCAAACCTTACTCCTGAAGAGCAGGCCTCCTAAAACCCCACAGTTACATAACTTAAGTACAGAAAAATTTGGCATCTCTCTCCAGTTACTAAATATCCTTGTGCTACATTCACAGCAGTATTAGAGCCTGCCTTCTAACTGAAGTCCAACTTGAGTCATCTCAGTATGATTGAGATACATATATATATAGTGGATATTATACTTCTTGTTTCCTTGCCGAAACTGCATATCCTCTTCCACGTTCATTTCCCCAAAATACTTATTACTCAGCTTGAGTAGAAATTTGAGAGCTGGTGAGGTGGTTGAAGGTTGTATTGAGCAGTAATTCTGTATCACAGCAAACTCAGCAATTAATATCCTAAAGTACAGAATGATGAAAAGCTCTAGACATCTGCAAGGCAGAAATATCCTATCTTTGCGAAGCCTGCATGGGAGTAGCTCTCCATAGGAAGGGTGACGCTCATACTAGTTTTTATATGTGTCATGGTTTAACCTCAGTCAGCAACTAAGCACCACGCAGCCGCTTGCTCACTCCCCCCCGCCCCGGTGGGATGGGGGAGAGAATTGGAAGAGCACAAGTGAGAAAAACTCGTGGGTTGAGATAAAAACCGTTTAATAATTGAAATAAAATTATGATAATAATAATATGATAGTAATAATAATACACAAAGCAAGTGATGCACAGTACAATTGCTCACCACCCGCTGACCGATGCCCAGCCAGTCCCCGAGCAGCGGCCCCCCCGGCCAGCTTTCCCCAGTTTATGTACTGAGCATGACGTCACATGGTATGGAATGTCCCTTTGGCCAGTTTGGCTGTGCCCCCTCCCAGCTTCTTGTGCACCTCCAGCCTTCTCGGTCGGTAGAGCATGGAAAACTAAAAAGTCCTTGACTAGTGTAAGCATTACCTAGCAACAACTAAAACATCGGTGTGTTATCAACTTTGTTCTCATCCTAAATCCAAAACACAGCACTGTACCAGCTACTAGGAAGGAAATTAACTCTGTCCCTGCCGAAACCAGGACAATATGTAATAATGTAAAATATACATTGCAGAATTATGCCATTACAGTATCTTATTATATTATTATATATATTTCTCATTTATTTTAAAGGGAATCCTAAAGAGACTGACGTCATTTCCAGTGGCTGCATAAGAGTTGCAAGTGGCAGGCAGAAAAACACCAGTTATTAGTGACTACTAAAATGCTTGATATAGCTGTCCTCCTCTGTGAAAGAGAAGATTTAAAACCATGAAGTCATTCACAGAAATGTTTAAATTTTTTTTGCATTTTTTAAAGCTTTACAGCTACTTTTCTTCTCTAAAAATTTATATTAAAAAAATCAGTATTTCCCCCTATCAAAAATTGATTTTGCCATAAGTTAATAGTTTTCTGCAACCATGTGAATACTATTTTCCATACATACTTCAACTGAAAATTTGATGAAAACCGTAGAGTGGATTTGTTGTAATCTTAGCAGAAGAGGATACAGCTTGAAAATGTTGCATGGCAAACAGAAAACCTAGGGGTGTCAGTGCTCTTCGTCAGCTTTCCCTGCTGGGGAAGTTCAGCGATTTGCTCTGGTTCAGCTCCACCCCCACCGATACCCCAGGCCCCTGGGACAGTTCCTCGCGTGGAGGAAGGCTCGCAGGGGACAGCAAGGATGCAAGTGCAGGGAAGCTGGGTTGAGGGCAGGAGATCCGCTCCTCTCCTAAAACAGGTACCTCAGAGTAGCCTTTGCACACGACATGCAGGCAGATTAAACTGTTAAAAGGAAGCAAATTACATTAGGTAACTGGATACCACATCTTGTTTTAAGTCAAGAGTCAGCTTCTATGAAGAGCCGCAAGGTAAGCTCTCCCCCTGTAACAGGCTGAGCAGCCCCTCTGTCCCCACAAGCAGCCAAAGAGGTGAGTGATTTTTACGAAGACTCAGTCAGAAGCTTATGACAGGGTGCTTCATGGCTCCAAATTTCAATATTTCGTCCATTTGACCCCACAGTGCTTGCACTGCAGAGCATGAGGCTCCATCACATATGCAGACCTTACATTGCGAGGGTACAGGGCTCACGACCACAGAGCGTGCCGCTGCTCAGACTGAAGTGCTATGAGCACTAACTTGTTTCTGTGTGTTTTCTCCATACACACCTGCACTCCTCCATCTGTATAAATAAGTATTTCAGAAAAGATGTAAATCACCATGCTCGGGTGCGTAAGTGAACCCCAAATTAATGAAGTCTAGGACAAAACTGTGTCCAGTTCTAGACCCCACAATTCAAGAAAGACACAAACTGGAGAGGGTCCAAAGGAGAGCCACGACGATGATCAAACGGCTGGAAAACCTGCCCTATGAGGAAGGACTTAAGAAGTAGGTCTTTTCTCCCTGGAGAAGACAAGACTCAGGGGGGACCTCATCACAGTTTTCCAGTACTTGAAGGGCAGTTACAAAGAGGATGGAGGCTCTCTCTTCACAAGGAGCCACATGGAGAAGACAAGGGGCAACAGGTACAAGTTGCACTGGGAGAGGTTTCATTCTGATATAAGAATTTTTACGGTGAGAACAATCATTCCCTGGAACAACTTCCCCAGGGATGTGGTGGAGTCCCCATCGCTGGAGGTTTTCAAGACGCAACTGGACAAGGTGCTGGGTAATCTCATCTAGGCTCCATTTCCCACGGAAGGTTGGACCAGGTGATCATTCGAGATCCCTTCCCACCTCAGCAGTTCTGTGATTCTGGAACTGGTTTCCCTTAGACTGCCCGTTGCAGAGCTGGTTTGTCTCCCTCTGAGCAGAACAGAGCAATGTGTTAGCCAGAGCAGCAATTTCCATTCCTAGAAACACCAGTGGGTCTACCTATACCCACCACAGAAAGGCTTCACATCATCCTCCCGCTGACGCCCAAATAAAGCCTTCATCACAGAACTGTGAAAATCAAACTAGAGGAAATTTGAAATCTCTTGACAAATAACCTTTGCAAAACAGTTTAAGACAGGCATGGAATATTGTTCCAAATAAAAGACTTGAGAGTGGAGATTTTTCTGGCTGTCCACAAACTCCAGTTTGCAGCCTTTGGAAAATTATTTCTCTCCCTGTCAAATGCAAAGAAAATAATTCTTGCCCATCTTTCCCCTCCTTTTCTTTATATTTTCTATCCCCACAGCAACTTTTTCAAGAAAGCAGAAGGTAATCCAAGATCAGCTGGACTCCCAACTCTACATATAGTCATTTGTTATACAACTGTATAACAAAATTAAAATTTCCCAGTGAAATCCTGCAACTCAGACCTTCTCTGGAAGTCTGGTCTGAGTAAGAAGCACAAAAATAACAGATAACTCAGTGGAAAAGTATCTAGGGAATGTTTTATATTAATGAATCTTTCCTTAGCCAGGGTAAACTGATGAGCTACAACAGCTCTTTGTACGATTCCCCCCTCCCCCCCATCTATTAGACTAGATATATATACCTACTCTTTCCCCTCCCCAAAAATGCATTCTTCAGGTTCCCATTGAATCCTTCCTTAATAAACCTATCATGAAAAGCAGGAGGTGCCTCCTGGAAGGTCCACAGATAGGCAGGTCACTAGTTCAAGTATGCATCTGTATGTATTAGCACAAAAATCTTTGCACTCACATGTGCTTTCTGTCAGAAAAGAATAATTATTAAAAGTCTCACATTATTCAGTCTCTCTTTCTGATTCAAATCCCAAAATTACAAAGTGAGAAAAGCTCCATAGGAAAACATGCATTAAAAAGCAGAACGGATTCAAAGGCGAACCTAAAGCAGGGTACTTTGCAGGATGAGGGAGCCTGAACTGGTTTGCTGAGCTTCATTAAAATTTACAGCTAAAATGTTATGATAGAATTTGCAAAACTGCAGCAGCTTTTAGCCAAGGATTTCAATTCACTGCAAGCATTCCTTCACTCGCAGGACATAAGTAATATACCTTTGACTCAAAGTTACCTCCAATTTAGAGGAGACCTGTGTATGAGAGGAATTAAACAACTTGAATATTGGTATTGAGAAGGCACTGGGGGCCCTCAGATCTGAGACCACTTAAGGGACAAATCCCTACTTGTGAGAGAAGCAAGAGAAAAGTTACTTTGAGAATCTCACTTCAGGCCTCTAAGATTTCAGCCGGAATTGGGCACCAAGCAGGTCATTAACTACAAAGCAGCATTAGCACTGAAGCGGCTCTGCACATCAACTCAAGCAGCAACCTGTTCACAAGGCGGGAGCTGAGCAGCAGTTCTGAGACATTAGCCGTATCCCCACAGTATACTTTGCTGAGGTTATACCAGCAGACATTGTACGTTGAAAGAAGCAGAGTGAAATAGTTGGTGCCAAGGATCCTACATCCACATTACCTTATTTTCATGGGATTTATTGCAGACTAACTCTGGTCTGATTCCACAAAGAGTCTGTGAGCGGCTGTAGCACACTGAGTGCATTACTGAAGTGCAGTAACTGGGGACAATCGGGAGATTTGCCTCAAAGGCCCACTTCTGACCAAAGGGCTAATACAGGTGCACCCTCCTCCACCTAAAAGCAGAGAGGAAGCCAGACTTCCTCGCAAAGCCTAAACCTAAATTCATACATAAAGTCAGTGAAAGAGCTTGCATAAAAATCCCAAACTACTTATTCTTCATCTTAAGTTAATGAACTTTCAGGTTTGATTTCAGTTTGCAGCCAGTTAACGCTTAATCTTACCCTGGTTTGACTCGAGTCCCAGCCAATAATGACTCAGTAGCTAGTTCGAACATCCCAAATGGCTTAAAACCAGCAAACATAACATCTAAAAGCAGAAATGGGCAACTCCACAGCATGGGTTGTCTGCCAGGCGGTTACAGCCCTTTAGCTATCTCTTCTCCACAGGTGGAGCTGCCTCCCCAGCACACCACCACTTCTCCAGCTCTCTCTGCCATGCCTGCCTTGGGATGCTGCGCTACATGAAGCACGTAAGCGCTGCCAGCACTGTGCAAGGGAGGGGGAGCAAAATTCTTCCTCTCAACTTTTTCCTCCTAAACCCACGCAAGAGGGAAGTAGTGCAACAATGAGGAAAAGATCAGGTTGATGGGGAGCCACTTGTCAGGCAGCAGCAACAGGAGGGCAGCTTCATGAAGGAGGACTGAAGGCTTAAGCCTGATCTTAAATGGAGCGATGGGCAGAGGGTGTGTGGCACAGCACGGCATACAGGGTGCGGGGGTAAGGGTCCCAGGTGAAGCTGGTCAGGGCTATTAAGGCCTACTGGTGCCCTGACAGTGGTAACACTACCAACACCCCTTTTTCTGCCCCAAGGGGGATAGCAGTTTTATAGCAAATCCCACACACACACTTGCTAATTCTCTAAATTAGGTCTTCAGCGTAATGTTTCCATAAGAATAATACATCCCCATGTTCTTGCAGGAAGTTTTGGTGACAGGGAAGAAACCACAATTGTTGCTTAATGGTTAAAATCTTACCTTTAACAAATTTGCACCCAGTTTAGAGTTTGAAATTTTGGCACTTCAGGTTTTGGCTGATTTTTTTAATTATTTCCCCCCCCTCCCTTAAAAGATCCCTGACTTCTCAAATTTCAACATCCCCTCTGATGAGTGGAAAAGCTGGAGTTTCCTGAATTTCTCGCTTTGAACAAAGTTTTTCACTCCTTCCATCATTCCTGTGGCTATTCTCTCTTTTTCAAAACCCACCTCTAAATATTCCAAGCGTGGAAATAATATTTCTAGGGTAGTCACCCCCTGCCAACTACAGGGACAAAATGACCTCTCTGTTATTACCCATGCATCCCACGTCCAAGACCAAAGCACATTTAACTGATTAACTATTTAGCACTCTTTTCGCTGCCAATGCTTCCCAGGATGGGGACATCCATCTGTAACTGCAACCTGCACTCTGGTTTGCTAAACGTGAGATTTCACATATGGCTCTATTGAAAATTAGGAAGCTTAGCAGTAAACCCAGGCTGCTCTGTCTCCTGGGCCCATCCCCTGGATCAGTTGCTGCCCTGCTCCTTTTCTCATCTGAAAAATTTATCAACAGTATTTTAATGTTGTCTTGCAGATCACTGATTAAAGGAAATGCTGAGGATCAAGAACTAATCTGAGCAAGTTCACACCTGGACACATCCTGGATTCATCCATCCAATGACCATAACCATCCAAGAACACAAAAAAAAAAATCTAGCCCCATATCCCATCTCCAACGGTAGGCAGTAGCTAATGCTTACAGCTGTAAGACAGTCCTCTCATATAGCCACATAATAGCTACACTTGTGGCCATTTTTTGCTCCAAGCTGGCAGCCTGAGAATTTTATGGCTCTACAAAAGGCTACAGAAGCCATTCAATAGCAGTAAAATCACTGATTCAATTACAATCAGTGTGGTCGCATGAGCTTGTAGCTGCAGTTGGCATTTGGCTTCTGAATACTCTGTGAAAACATCATTAGTTGGGTTTGGTCACACGCATTGAATGTCCCTTTCCCAAAGAGCTCAATGTAATACTTGTAACTGGGGGTTAGCTTGAAGAAGTCACTGAGGCTTTGAGGTTTTCATGGTGTTTAAAGTACCTTGCTATTCAAAGGGTTCAAGGCATGCTAGCCTACACCTTAGGCAGGGCAGAAGACAGCAAGCATAAGGAAACTGGAAGTGGAATGTAATGTTGTTCTCTGATCAGGGCAGATATCACACACATCAAACTCTTGCTTCAAACACCTACCTGCCTCTGTACCAAAGTTGTGGGTAGAACACAAGGAACCGCTACAAATTTACTAGGGAGATGGAGGGAAGAGGCTGTCGCCTTTCTACTACCACCAGATGCTACGGGACGCACTGATGAACTCCAGGTCACACAACACAGAGCCACGCAGTCTTTCTCCTTCACATCAAAAAAAAAACCTGGCTCCAGCCTTGTCAAGTATCTTGGCACCACTCCTCTCTATAGCAGACTCCACCCCACCTGAGATGAAATTTAAAACTACCCTCAGTGCAACTATTCAGCAATATGATCTTAAAATTGCCCTCCTAAGAACATCCTGGACAAGTACCAAAAGAATAAGAGACCAGCCAATGCGAATGCTCTTGATACTCACAAAAGCATACCAAATTGTTTTTTTGGGAAAGCAGTACTAGTTTAAGCTCTAACTAAAATTAAGACCTTTGCCAAAACCAACATCTAAATCAAGATTACACTGCTGTGCACAGGTTCATTTCTGAAAATCCCCCAGTTACCTAAGCTTGAAGAATAGGTCTAAATGCAATGAAAAAGAAACATGAAAAAGAGTGGACACTGCAGAGCGGAACAGAGATAATCTGATCTACTTCCCAGCCAAGTTTTCTGCAATATGATAACATTTTATGAAGACTAAAGTCATGACAGTTTTTCTCCTCAAATTTATTATTATATTGTTTCTTGTTATGAAACTTTCAGCCTATTTCAATGCCCCCTGCAGCAATTCCTGGTGTCTGGACTTTACAAGGATCATGTAATATTTCCCCAATCTTCCTCAAGAGAGGAAAGCTATCAGGACAATAAAAAGGTCACAGGCAGAAGCAAATCATGTACTGAACTGCCTGGCGCTGCAACCTGCATGAAAGGAAAGAGGTGGCAGAGACCATAGATACTTCTCAGAACAAGGACAGTTCATGAAAACCACCTTCATTAGCTTAGCAGTAGAGCTGTATGTGACTTTTTAAAGCGAGTAAGAAATTTTAACTATAAACCTTTGGATAATTTGCAACAAATTGCCAAATTAATAATTTGGGGGGGAAATTATGAAATCAAGCACTTCCATCTTTTCTGCATCATCAGTATCTTTTCCTTTAGAACTTTCTTCCCGGTCTTTCTGAGGTGCCCAGAAGGGAAACAAAGTATTTTATTTCACCTGAGAATATTGTATCATTGGGTTTTCACTATTTATTTTAAAATCACTGAACAAAACATCTGGTGCCACGCACGTAATACAGTTAGCAGTTCTGTTTTCCAGACTGCAAAAGAAACAGAAAACTGGTTTTTTTCTCCTGTGTGTTAGGCTACCCAATCCTTGCTACCCTGGCCTGGTACAAACAAACCCTGCTGCCTTGCAGTAGGCCAAATCGGAGCTGTCAGCCACTGCAGCATATCATCCTAATCTGTGACTGATTTTGTCCAACTTTTTTTTTTTTTGACACGTACAAGTGATATCTTTTTTTCCAGAAATATTTGGAGTATCACGGAAAATGTTTTTTTCTCCTCTACCCTCCTTCCAAAGAAAGGAACCAGGATATTTCTCAGTGAATAGAAGTTTACCTGAACATCTGACAAGCCTTAAGTTTACCTTTCCTCCTGCCAATTCTTTTACTTACAAACTGAGCAGACTTGATCTGGAAAGCTACTGAAACACAGAATTGTTAGCCTCTTTTCAGAGAAAATAAATTTTGATTCATGCAAACTTGCTTCAAACTGCTATGCACAAAGCCTGCTTATAAGCTTTGAAACACAAATTATAATGTATGAATTATAGAGTATGAATTCTAGCCTCCGGTCAGGTGAAGTTTTTCTAAGACTCTCATACCAGATGTATAAAGAGCTATATATAAGGAAACCACCACAAGTTGTGACTTGCAATAGCAAAAACAGCACCGTAGTGCTGCTTTATGATTCATATAGTAAAATCTACTGGAATGCAGGATGCCTCCGAGTTGTCTGTATTGTTCCCAATGAAACCCCAACCACATCCAGGAGAGACAGCAGCAGTGACTTGTCATCTCACCTAGGAACTGCGACGAACAGCCACATTCCCTTGAGAAGTGATGAATTTGACCATGAGCTGATGGTTTCTGGGCAGCGGCCAGCAGCTCAAGAGAAATGACCTCACATGATGCTGGAATTCACTGGCACTGCACCAGACTGCTCCTTTGCTTTGCTAATGCCACCACCTCCAGCCCCTAAATACGACAACTGTGTTTGAGGGCCCATCCCAGAGAAGATACAGGGTTCACCTCGCTTCATTTACAATATTTGAAATGTAAACACCTCTACCCAAGTCACTCTGAGGCTTCTTCATACTGGACATAGATAGCTTCTTCTAGGGTGTGATTCATCTCAAACTAAGCAGCCACCTATTTCCTCTCCAATGACCATAAAGAGACCAACTACCTTAGATGGAGACATCTATGTTTGGTAGTTTAATTCCAATCCATGAAGCCACACCTGCTGCTCCAGACCCTAGAAAGCCTGTCAAGGCTCCTGCAGTTAACGCAAGCTGCGAGGGAGGGACTGTAGGTCTTCTGGCTGTCTACAGCATCTCACAGAAGGATGCTATTTACCAGCAGCCTCATCTGATGGTCTTCCAGCTCTCTTCATACAGCCCTCACAGCGGGCTGTCAGAAAGATGAGATGGCACAACTGCATGAACTGGTAGTTTTGTCAGAGAGAATTCAGAGGCAAAGGGGAATGGGGCAGGGGGAATAGATTAATTGCTTCATGCGCTATTCTTCTTCTTTTTAATCTTACAAACCTGGCAGGAGGAGAGCAGCTTTCACAGAGATGAGGTGAAATTAATGAATCGCTGTCTTGCAAAATAGCAGAACCATCAGCTGAGACAGAAAGTTACAATACACGAAGGTGCTGCTGCAGGGGGGGAAAATGAGTTGTTCTTACCACTCCCCTCGTTCCTTTCAGCAAAACTGCTGCTTGCTTTGCTCCGCTACAAGCACAAAGAAATATTCGGCTTCAACAAGGGCACAGGATGGCTGTATTCTTCCAGGAGAAGGAGATTCACTAAAAATAAATCACAGCGCTCTAATCTCACGTTTGAGCTTGTAATATCTAGAGTGATCTAAGCAGTCAATTATCACCCTACAGTGACTTCTCCACCTGCTTCTGCAACCCAGATAAAAGCCCTGTAAGTATTCTATAATGCTCCTCACAAAAGTGCCCCCCACACTCCAATCCAAGAAAGTCCATAGGGACCTTTTTACTAATTTGCGCAGTTAAAGTCATGCCCCTCCATAGAGGGTGAACTGGCCAGAAAAAAAAAAAAAAAAAAAAAACCAAAAAACTTTTCCTCCATTACACAGATTTAAACATCTTGAAATACCTAAAAACTTGAGACCACAAAAATGAAGAGGGGAAGAATAATCCTCCACCAGTCAGTCAGAGTGCTTTTTGACGCAAAAACTGTAGGTAACCAGGCAGCCATTGCCTATACGTGTGATAGACAAGAATATGTAAAAGTATCACATGAACAGGCATGAAAGAGCAATATATTTTCAAAGGCATATGAAGCTGCACATTCGGGGGGAAGCTTTAACCCATCAAAGACACATGAATAGATCTACAACTGAAGGAAACCCTGTTTTGAAGAGAAACTTATTCCTGTCACTTTTCAGAAACTGCTTCCCACATCTCATAACTATCAGTTGTTTAGGAGACAGAGCGAGTTTTGCCTGGTTGGGAAGCATCCAATCTGATGCCCTGCCAGCTAGCAGGACAGGCTGATCGGCCAAACAGGAGGCCAAACAAAATAGGAAACCTCGGGTTTGATCTCTCTCTTCTATCCAGTCGCTGTTTTTCATGAAACTTGTAGGAACTACCTTTAAGACTTCTATTATTCTGTCTAATTTGGATGAAATTAGCCAGTGAGACAAATTTCATAAAGGGGGTGTATTATGATTGAGATTCCAGTCATATATATCACATTTCCTACTGGCTGAGGGGGGGGGGAATCCAATAAATGCCAAATAATGCCTTGCTTTAGCTTTCTTGAAAAGGACGTTGACAAAACTGTGTGTTCTTTGTTGCCCCTGTACACCCAGAATTATACACCAGGTAAGCTGTAATAGTCCAATTTTGGATGAAAGCCATGATTTAATGCGCCGCCAAGCACTGACACTGGACTTCACTTACAGCCCGAGTTGCTGCAACCATCAACATCACTTTTGAAAACAGCTGATGATCAGTTGGCCAAGTATCCAGAGATATTTCTGAACTGAGTTCAGTGATCCTTCTGTGTGCTGACAGATGGCTCCTAACAGATGAAAATGAGTGGTAAAATTATCACAGATTAAAACAGAGCCATTTACCTGAAACATAACTTGAACTTGCATTTCCACTGTTTGCAGTTACAAGCTTCATTTCTGAAGCAGTTTTGCTAACGTGTTTTAAATCTTGCCTGAGTACTAGGTGCTATAAAACCAGTTTCATTGATGGAAATACTTTGCTAAATGCAGTAAGTGGCTTAAAATAAAGGAAAGGCACATCCAATTCGGAACGTCTTTTCATTAGAAGCTCCAATTCCAAGTCTTTTTAAGTCTCTCTTCCTCTGGTGAAGCCCCAGAAAAAAGTTAAATGGCAATCATCTTGCACTCATCTTTAACTCCATCATATTTGAATTCTGGCTATTGCCTGTTTTACAGACTTACTGAAATCAGAAAGGATCGCACCAGCTCTGAGCTGAAATGAGTCTTTCATTTTACTCTATGTAAAACGTCTCTTGTGATTACTTAAAATGTGCTCAGGCCTCCACTCTCACCAATGCTCACTACTGCAAAGTAAGCTAGCTAGTATCTAACAGGAGGTATGGAAGAGTCCAATAGACATCTTCCCACTTTCCACCCACATCATCTCATTTCTGAGTCACGCCACTCCTTCACTGGCAACCTAACCTGAGCCAAGTCCCTTTGGCTAGAGTCACAGCACCAATTCACTCTTCACCACCACAACTATACACTTTGATTCCAGGGTGTATAAAACGTCGGGAACTTCCTGGGTCAGACTTAAGTAGCCGGGACCTAAGCACTCTGTGTTTCCTCTAAACACGTACTCTGCATTTCTATTAGCCAACTGCTGCTTTCAAAGGACATGCAGAGGCTTATCATCTGAGCTATTCCAGACTGTAAGAAGAGCTGGCAGGATTCCCCTGAACACTTCCCCCAACCAGCTAGAAAGAATTTGCCAGTGTAATCAGGGGACATAAACGTGGCCTTTCAGGACAAATATTCACATGGTGCTGAAAGCACAGTTTCTGAACCTCACATTTCCAAAGCTCCCAGGATTTCACAGGCACATCACTACATCTTGTCAGGGCTCTGAAACAGTCCTTAGCATAATCCAAACAGCTTCGGCCATCAAGATCATCACATATTTACAACTCCAGCTTCCAACTCATTGCACGCTATTTTGCCATTACCATTAAACAACTGGTATTTGGCAGCACTCACTGCAAACACGGAGTTTCACAACACATCACAACTACAATGTTTAGTGGTTTGGTTTTGTGAGCTTGGGGGTAGGGAGGTTGCCTAAAAAGGCATAGAAGAAGCAGCAGCAGTAGAAAGCAGGCAGTTGCTTGGCAGTGAAAAAGAAGAGGTGAGGAGGAGACAGGAACCATGTTCGAGTCTATCCTAATCTAGGTAGTTTGCTGCGTTATGCTCTGTGCTGCTGGGAGTAAGTCAGGAATGCACAAACCCCGTTACCCGGAGCAATCAAACAGCTTCCCTGGGGATAAACATGACTTGTGTACTAAGCTCTTTTAGGCCTGAAGTCCTGGCAAAAAAAGCAACGTATCCAACTTCACCCCTCTGTCTAATCTGGTGGCCTTTAACAAGTTAACACTAAATGCGAGAGAAGAATTCCTAAAAGCCTGTCGAACACAAAACTGCGGAGATTACTACATGCTATGACTCCTACCTAACTTTGCCAAGATGTTGATTTTTCCATCTACCTCTCCTGCCTCTACCATCTGCCGGACTTGCCCCCAGCTATACAATCACACCTCCTCTGCACAGGCATGCATGCTGAGCGGGTGGTTTTGGGAAACCCTAGGGTTTCAGTGCTGCAAAACAGCTTCCCTACAGCTACGGGAAATGATCCTGTCAGAATTCAAGTCTGGAGTTTTACTTTCCCTCCTCTTTCTGCTCCACTGGTTGAGAGTTTTCCATCTTTCTTTGACTTCTTTATTCCCAAAAACCCAGTTACAGGATTCGTTAGAGTTAAGGTAGTAAATAGGTGAACTGTTGCTGTTTAGATAGCTGCCTGGCGTACTACAGCAATGCAAAACATGCTACCTTGTAATGCCTGCAAGAATTATATATAGTGCAACATTATGAAATTCTAAATAAAAGCGAAACCTGAAGCATTTGACATATACAGCCACACATACCACAGGAAACTATTTTTGCTTGAAGGACTGTTGAAATCCTACATTTAATTAGCTGCCGTGCTCTAGTTTTCACAGACTACTCATAATCCAAAGAAATCTAAATAATAAAAAATACTGGAACTAGGTTCTGAAAAGAGCTGAAAGGGGAATTTACAAACCAGCAAAGTTACAGCCATGCAGAATCTCTCAGGCTAGCGTGTCCAAGCAATCCCACTGAACAGGAAAGGGGAAGAGGATCTGTACCGCTCAAAGAATTATGCAAACCCTGCACAGCTGGAGCTCCAACAACCAGGGCCCTTCTCCATAGCAAACAGGCAGCAAGCTTAAGCGCAGTGCATCTGCTCAGACCTTCTACCTTCATCTCACACTAGGTAATCATCATGGGGAACAAACTATTTCAAGACTGCAGAGGCGTCTAGCCACTGTCAAGTAGCACTCTTCTGCCCAAGGGAGGAACTGTCTTCTTGTTTCCCACCCACCTTCTGCCTCTCATACTCTATTGCTTCACCTCCAGCTGCAGGTGGTCTTCAGCAACTCCCCATCTCTCCTACAAACAGACCAGTAACCTGAGTTTACTTCTACCCAGGTGTCCATGTCGTGAGTTCCAGAAGAGTGAGACATAGTGCTGGTACAGAAACCTCCTTTAAACAACTTGAGGAAGTCTCTGGATCACAAACTCTGGGTCCACTAGGAGACTTACATCTCCCTGACATCTATAGGAAGGGCAACACAGAGTGACGCAAGCGACCTAGGAGATTTCTGGAGTGCGTCAGGGATAATTTTTGATACAGGTATTGATGAGTCAACTTACAGCTGGATCTACTATTCAATAACAAGGAAGCACTAGTTGGGGATGTGATAATAGAAACCTTGGCCCATGAAACAGTGGCATTCAAGATCCTGAGGGGAGTGAGGAACGAGAGTAGCAGATTTGCTAAGTTATCGATTGATCCTGAACTCAGCAGTTTGGACGGGAAGTAGCTCATAATCATTTATGAGTATTGTGGAAACTACATGTCAAAAACAAGGGTCCCATAGCAGAGACATGGAGCAGAGGCAGTCCCTGGCCCAAAGAGACAGTCACCCAGGACGCTCTCTCTTTCTGACCCCTTCCTCCCCAGCTTGCCAGGGCAGCACTGGACTGATTTCATGATGAACTGACAACAGAATCCAATGTGGTTGCTGTGGCTGTGGTTTTCTTTCCTGCTATGAGTGAACATGAGAAATGTGTCCTATCAGCAAATAAAAGTTAGTCTCTGTGACTAGCGTGAGAAGACTTTCATGTTCACACCCCTGAACACGTACACAGGGTGCATACTGCACAAAAGTTAACCCAACATTTGCTTGCTAGGAACGCTTTTGGCTGAGCCTTTCATTACATTCAGAGCACCCAGGCCTGAAACTAGCTGGTGAAAATTCACATAGGGTTTGAGAGCATCTAGCAACTGGGCAGTCCAATTGCCAGCTTTTTAGGTCTCAAACTTGTCTTGAAAATTCACCTTGCGGCTCAAGAATGCATGTCAAGTTATAGAGCCATACTTAATCAGGGGAATGTCCTTCAGTTGGTCTATGCTACTCATCTCAAGAAATTCAAGCAGTTAGTTATTTAGAAAGAAGAATCATATTTCAGGAGTAATAACTGAACAATTTTAAGGAGCAATAATTCAGTTTCCACCGTAATTAAACTGTTTGCTACAGGGCTGAAGATGAGCTGTTTAGTTTTCAACAGCATGATGACATTTTGTTTTCTGGTACAATGTTACAATCTAAAAATAAACCAGATAAATAAGGAAATTGGTACAAAAAGAGTATACCAGCCAAAGAGGAAATATATTTTTTAAAGTGATTAAGCAGCAATCTAAGAATGAGACATATATATTTAAGAACTAACCATTCTGAGAACACCTGCATTTCCTAAATTAAGCATAATGAAGGTTAAGAAGGGATTGACTGTTTATGTATGCACCAAGAATATGAAAGGTTGTTATAATTAACAACAGTAATTTTGAATGAGGTATTAAACTAAGTTACTGAAGGGTAAGCCTCATAACTATAAGAATCTGAGACACTGATTTATTTGGGAGATTATACTACATATCCCAATCTGTTGCATGACTTTCTCTGCAACATTTGGTACCAGCCCTTGACAAAGAGAGGAAACTAAACTAAATGGACCTGATCTAGTAATCCGTCCTACTAAAGATATTTCTGTGTTTTTATGCACTGTAATAAAAGTCCATTATCAATTGATTTATGCTGCACACTTCTCACAAATCTGCCCTGCAGATCCCCAAAGGATGTATTTTCACAGCCACTGGCAAACAGGTATATTTGGGGCAGAAGCTAGATGATGAAAATGTTGCAAAACAAGAAAGAGAGAGAGAGAGAACACCTGAGACACAGAATTTCACTGCTTTCCACTCTGCCTCCTGCCTGGTGAGATCAGTCTGGAGAAGGTGCTGGCATCTGACAACCAGAAGCATAGAAGATCCATGTCTGCCCCCACAAATCCCTTGCCCTCCCAGAGCTGTTCCACATTTTGGAACCAAAACTAGCCAAATGCGGGTGGCCAAGGAATTCTGGAGTAGCTGAATATCCTCAGCACAATGCAGTTTTGAGTCCCTGTTTCTAAATACACATTACCTATGCATCAATTTAATGCCAACCATGTGTACAACCCTACTAGAATACCAAGTGAGAAGTCATCTCAGCAGAAATGCTACAGGTGGCATCCAGAGAGAACAAAGAGTGCCTTTGTTTTAAAGGCTCACCCCAAAACCGTAGTAACCAACCCCAGTTTTAGATACAAGTCAAAGAATTGCCCATTGTAATTTAGCATCCCTAAGCATGAGCTGCTGGTGTCCCAGCGGACAGTCTAAACCTCAGCAAACATAGTTCACTAGATGCCAAGTCGCCAAGTCTGGATTGTCTAGTTGGCAACATGCAATCACAGAATGAAAAAAACAGAGCAACAAATGCTGTTTTCCTGTCTTCTTGCTAACCATATGGACATTTTCCCTACCACAGCTCTTAAGTAGGACAGGTACCAGAGATAGCTGCAGTGAGTGGGCTGTATTCCACATATTTCATCACTCTACTTCCAAATCTCACCACTTTAACAGTCATCTCTAGAGCAAACTGATTCCCATTCCTCCTGTCTTGTGGCATGAAAATGCCCTCTCCTATTACAGTTTCATAGCCTCTCTTATACCTCACATAGGCCATTGAAACTGGACCTTCAATTTATTCAAGTGATCTGCTTCCATCTGATACTTGATATTCTTAACTGAGATTATAATTTAACCCATGTTGTTTTAATTAACCGCTACCTCCTTGGGTAACTGAGCTGTTCTTAAATTGTCCACTTCACTGAATGTTTCATTCTTAATTGATTGCCCTTCTGATTTATCCACATATTTGCTCTCAAATTTCCTAACTACAGTCTTTCTTTCTCTGCTATACTGCTTCACATAAACGTTTCCTTACTTCATTCTCTGCTTTTAATGTTGCTTCTTCTTCTTCAGCACCCCTGCTATTACAAACTACTTGCTTCTATTCTGCTAAACCCTACCAATCTTCCACCTCCCTTCCAACCTCCCAAGGCCCCTCCATCTCACCACCTTACCATCATCCCCTCCCATCCTGCCCTGCAGGTATATTTTCTTTCCTTCTGGAGTACCCCACTCCACAATCCCTTCCTCTCATCTGACAAGAAGGTTCTGAAACGTCTCCCAATAGAAAACTCAGTTTTTAAGTAAGAATAAGAATACATGAAGGAAGACATCCTGTCCCTGAGAACAGCCAGCAACCAGGACAAGACTAATGAACGCCGGGAGGGGAGAAGGAATATTGTACGTGGTTTGTTGCAGGCAGGAAAGAGCACGCTCTTGTCCTTGATAATACGTGAATTTGTCGGCTCCCGGCTTGACGGCTCACTTTGGTTTATGGTTTGGTCCGAGCTGGGCTCCCAGCAGGGGAGGCCTGCTGGGAGGAGGACAGAGGCCTGGCAGCTGCGGGAAGCTGCCTGCCCTTAGTCACAAAGAGGAGGCTGTTCCCCGCCGAGCAGGGGCTGGGCTGGCCCGGCCCGGAAAGGCTGAAGAAGCCAGAGAGGCAGGGCTCTGGCAGCCAGCAAGCAATTCTGAGGGCACCTGGGAAACAAGGATGTATTTTAAATAGACATGGCAAATAAAGCTTAAGTGAGGGCACTGGCTGACATACCAGTCCTGCCCACCTCGCAGACTTCTGAATTTCTTGGTTAACTTCAGCAACATTTGAACAGGGAAGAGGGAAAGTATCAAATATGATTAAGATCCTACAAGTTTTGTGAAAACTTAGGTAGAAGGAGACCCAAATTTATGAGCCCCATGCAGAGCTGTGCACCGTGCCCAAGCGCAGCCGGCTGCTCAGTCAGCACCTGCTGCCTCTCGCTCCACAGTCACGTCACAGGGGACAAGCAGAGTTGAGGGAACTGGGACACAAACGGAGCCTCATTAGCGCTGCTATTTATAGAACAACTTACTCTTTAAAGAGTAAGCTCTCAAGGGACAGCATCCACAGCCGCCACCTGGCCTCCAGGCAGAGAGGGATGCGAGGGCCTGAGGAGGGAAGGGAAGTAAGAAACCCTAAGGGTACCTCCCCACCAGCACACTTGCAACATTTCTTTCCCTTTCTAATACTGGGAGGGTCCAGATATTATGGCGTAAGACAGCAATGGATCCTCCAGCAAAGAGCTGCTAGAACAGCAACAGACACCAGTGTTCAGAGGAGGCTCTGGTAAGCAGAGAGGACATTACGGCAATGCTGGCTGTAGAGAATAACTTTGAGCAGAGTCTTCATGAACTGCTTCAGTTTAAAATAAATGGATGAGTGGACCAGTGCAGGTCTGCTATCGAGACACTCAGTGTCATACAAACTTTGATAAACCAAAAAGAAATGTTAGTTAGTACTGTTTCGAGAGGAGGCGTACCAGCTTCCTCAGGGGAAGAACACACCCAGAGTAACCAAAGTACTTTTCATTGTGAATCAACTTTCTTCAGTTTTATGGTCTTTTACAGTATCAATATTTACAAGATGCTGCTAAAAAGAGCAAGCAAAAATCCTAAACAAACCTTCAAGCAATTAATGCAAGAAATCTGCTAAGTATGAGGGTAAAAGTAAAAATTCATTAAATAAATGTTTCAACCTACTTAGTCCTTCAACTAGGCATCTTAAGATAGGAATATTGTCTGAAAGTTCGTTTAAAACTACTTTTAAATCACGTTCATGTGCTCGATGCCGAGTCCAGAGCCAGTGTGTTTTGGGAGATTTTTCCTCCCTGATACATTCAACCCATTTACTTTAGACCCAAAAAGGTGATAATGAAATGACAAAGCCTAGCTATTTATTCATTAAACTTGTTTAAAGCTAATCTGTTCTTAGCAGTTACCAAACTGTTTATGAAATACCTGTAGACTGGGGGCATTTCATGAGTGGAAACAACTCACTTCTCAGGACTTTTAGGATTTCTTTATAATTTCTCTAAGGCAAAATAAGTTATCGATCTTAAATGGAAAGGACTAAGAGTCTCACAGGACAGACTGCACAGCCACACAAGACACCACCTGAAACCAAATGACTAAGTCAAATTTGGGAAAGAACTTATTAAGCTCTACAGCCCTGAGCAAGCTTATATTCATCTAGGCTGATCCATGATTTCAAGTCAAAGCACACTACACACATGCTCCTGGTTATGCTACAGAGAAGAGAGTCCACACCCCACTGGAAACCCCACCAGCCCATTTGCCCCCATGCCAGCAGAGGTAACTTTGCTTTTCTCCATGACGTAGATCTGCTGTTCCGCAGCAGAAGAGAAAGCAGAATTTGTACTAAACATATAAAACCAGCTGACAGTATAACTACTCAGGCCAGCCAATACATTTTTGCACAGATTAGGTGGGGAAGAACAACAAACTCAACCCTCTTAGTACAAGACTTTCACTAGCAATGGCCTGTTTGACAAGTGAAGCACAAAACAGATTTTTTAAAACAAAATGAGAGAAAGCCCCATGTTCACTCATCAAAGACACAAGGCAAAAATAAACATGTTATCACATGCTGGACCCATTAGCATTTACTGAACTACACTAGATAAGTGTTTTCACTTCTTCTGTTGTCTAAACAGAACTACCAAAACACATGATTTTTCTAATGATAGGTTTACTTTTTTGTTGTTGTTACCATTTTTGGATCAGCTAGCTCAAATTCCACACTCTGCCGTTCCCTTCTGGATATGCTTCAACATTTAAAGGCAATGACTGGAGTGGGATAGAAAGAATAAATATCTCATGTGCATTTTTACTGCTTCATCCAACTGAGCATACTAAACCCTGGAGATGTTCAGCATTTGACCATAAGGCTCAGAAAGTGTGTTTGTGCTAGATGCTTGCTGGGTGCCAAGACAAAATGTTCAATTAATAATATGACCTGTAAAGGAATGCCCAGATTGGTTTTGTTTCTCCTATTCCCTTCACTGTTGCAGTTTCCTTAGTTAAAAAAATTCATCTAATTATAGGCTGATATGTAATTCTCACTGTAGCAATCCCTAGCATTTAAAAGTCATGAGTCAGGCCCCCAAAATTATGGTTAAGGCACAGAAATTAGGCATCCGAAAAACAACCACCCACAATAGATTTTTATTTGCCTTTTGCGGCACAAGCCACCGTTCATGTTTTCAAGCCCTTCACTTTAGCTATGAAGACTAAAAAATTCCTTCTTCATTTTTATTCCATGAAATCAAGACTATCACACATTCACTTGATTGCAGGAGCTGGCATAACTATTACAAGGGTGGGCAATAGCAGACTTTTTAGCATTCCTCAGTCATATTAACTGCCCCTAACTGCAAGCATACATACTTCAGCATCTGTTTCTGCTTTGCCCTGGGAGAGGAGTAACCATCACCAAGCCAGGTGAAATTTCACAGGTGGACATCCCCTGGACTGCTAAGCATCAGAGCTCCGGAGCCTGAAAACAGTCGGAGTCAGGGACCTTGGCAAAAGGTTTCCTAATACTCCTGAATTAACACCCTCACAGTGATGAATTTTAAACTCCTCTCCACGTAACCAAGGAATAGTCGTGGCTGAAGTATAAACTTTCTGAGAACTTACAGGTGAGCTATCTGGTTTACAGATAACTCTTCAGAAGTGCAGGACAGACATATGTAGACAGACTTAAGTTCCTCATCCCATCATTATTTCTTAATTAATATCATAAAAATTACAGAGGTCTAGTAAAAAGCAAATAAAAATTAAATCCAGCACGTATTTCTTTCAAAGGTGTTTTTCACTCAACCTGGCTTGCAATCAACTGCTCCAGCATGGCCCACGACCTCTCTGTGCACTTCACAGATCCTTCCACAGAGGTTTTTTTCCCTCCTTGCTAGAAAAGTATTTTTCCCCTCTTTTTCCTGCCCAAGACATGACTTACTTTCATTGAAGATTCTCCCTATTTGTTCACCTCCCTTTTAAAACTTTCTTTGTTCTGACTTTTCTGGAAATCTTGTTGCTCTGCAGAAACATCGGGACCACACAGAAATATATAGCTCTCCATTGATGCAAGCTCTTTAGCTCTATATTTGCCCACGCAGGCTTATTCAAGCATTAGCATGAACCCCAGGCATCTTGATAGTTCACTCACATACTCCAGAAATGGCTATCCTCATCATACCCATCAAACACCAGCAAATAGCCCAGGTATTTCTTCGCATTAAAAATTGTACTAACAGAGGGAAAACCCACTCCATTAATCAAAATTCCTAATCTGCATAGCTGGCATAAATCTCACTACACACATTCTTGGACTGAAAATCCTTTAGAGCATGGAATGTCTCTCTGCAAGCTTATGGCACCATATAAATAATAATTTCTGTACAAACTGGTAATTATTCACAGGACTCCCTACTGACTTCAGTGGTGACCTAGAGCTGAAGTTCAGTTACAAGAGATAACCATGTCATGAAGACACCATTTCCTTAACTTCCTTTGTAACTCTATTTCCTTTGCTGTATAAAAGTACCTAGGGAACCAGAATCAAGTCTCCCCTGACAGTCAAAAGTAAAAAGATTCAAACATAGCTGAGTAACTTGAGTAACTTGAGAGTCGTCATCCCATTTGCCACTAAGCCTAAGTCTTACCGACTTTCACTGAGAGAGGCAGGCATCGGTGAGCCTTGGATTCAGCATCACCCCCTCATTGCACATTTGTGTGCTTTTTGGGCTGGTTCTCAACTCTCGTGGCACTTCTGAGTACTACCTATAACGGTAGATACTTCATCGCCTGCACTGGGACATGCAGTACTGCAGGACCGACAGCGCGAGTGGAACATCGTATACAACAGACACTCCAAACATTGCGGCAGACGAAATAGCATTACCAGAACTGACATTTGGCCAGGACAGAGTATGTACAAAAACATTAAAATCTCTTCACTGGGGGGGGGCGGGAACGTTTCGTTTGTTTGTCTTTCATCTTTGACAGGAAATACAAAGCTGTTACTCCTCTATTACAGCAATGGCCACTCCAGGCATTCCAGAAATAGGCAGAGCAAGTTTTCCCACAGGAAAGCAAGCAAATAACTGATCTGTTTTCCTAGTGCTCCTTAAAATATAGGCGAGCTATATAGCAGCTTTTAAATTAAAGCTGGCTGTGCATCCTCAGAGCAGAGGAGACCTGATAAACAGAGACTTTATCTTGCTACTACATTAAGGCAAAGTCTGCAGTTTACCTGGAAAGCCCGATAGCCAACAATTGGCACGTCAAGGATGGAAAATGACAGATGCCCCGAGCATCAGTGGGAGCTGCCGGACTCTGAAGAAGGTGACTGGCAACTCAGTAGGGGAGGGAGATAAAGGAGTAAATAATTTCACACAAGTTCTCTACGTCACTGCTATGGATGCTGACTGGATAATTACAAAAGGAGCCATCCAAAGAGTCTGTGGGTCCCCTGAAAGCTGAGGAGGACATCAAGCAGCTTAAGAACAGGAATAGACTGAAGGGGGGGGGGGGGGGGGGGGAAGAGAAATAAACAAAATGGTTGTTCAGGAAATGAAATTATGTTCACAGCAAACATGGAAGACAAAAAAGTTAACCATTTCTATTCAGCTGTTTCCAGCAGCTTTAAAAGCCTCATTGTAGCCACATCTCCACTTGAAAAGAGAATCTCTAAACCAAGAAATCCAGGAGGGCATTTTGCAGGCAGATGGAATAGGAGAAGTCAAAATAATTCAATCTGCTGATTTAATACAACAACAACAAAAAACACCACTCTGCTGGCCAGAAAATGTTTTACAACAATCTAATTTCACAGCCTTCACCTTTTTCCTGAACAGAGCAGTGGGAAAGTGACCTCCAGAATCCTGGTTAAAGCCAGGATGTTGTTCTCCACAGTGTAATGCAGCTTGTTAAAAATTTCAAACACCGCTAAGGTCAAGGCAACAGGCACAGCTTCTTCGTGAAGCCCAGAGCTTCCGTAATAATCACTTTATAGACAAAGACTTTGCTAGGGTTAAGCGACTTATCAGTGCCATGTGCCACCCCACCCTCTGTTTATCTAATCAGTTTAGATTCCAAGACCTGGGAGAAGAATTGTCTCTGGTCTTCTATATGTAAAAATTGTGACACGACAAAACCTGAATCTCCACAGAGGTTTGCAAATACTACATAATACGGATTAATGTGCTTCAGTGTGAATTTGACTGCATGCAGCTATGTTAAAACGATTTAACATTAGGAGCAATTTTCTTGCATTTTGGGAACCACATGCGGCATACAGAAAAAGATTAATATATATACAAAGATTTAAAATTAAGTATTTTTTGGTGCTTAGAAAACTGGAACAACAGAAGACTGCAGTCCAAACAGCCTCTTCAGTTCAGTGAGGTTCATCCTCACTGTGGGAGGATAAATTCTAAAGGGGGAAAGACAATTCATTTTCCATGCATTTACCTAGTAGGAACTAGCCTCAAAACCAGGTCTTTTTATATATGTCCTTGAACACATATCAAATGGGAGCAACACTCTTGGCTGCTCTGAAGATGAAAATTACAAGAAGAGGAATAAATCAGCAGTAACTGTACTGTATGGATGATTCAGTGCCCATTCCATCCATTATAAGGCAGAAAAAGGGAAAGCACAGGTGTGAAAATACATACATCCAGCAGTGTCTGCGTATGTACATACCAGACTTTCGGGGCCCTAGTCGGGTAATCTAAATTCCGGTAAAGTCTCTGTTCCTCCCGTTCCCCAGTGCCTGGCTCTGGGCCTTCAGATGCTCCCAGCTAACAGGAAAAGAGCCTCAGGGAGTTGGCTACACCCTCCCATAAATGCTGGCAGCACTGGAGTTTTTACAAATTTAAAGTAAAGCAGCAATCCAAAACTTTGCAAGAGCAGATACTAGAAATAAGGATCTCGACTGCCTGTTTCGTGGAGAAGGCGGAATCAAAGTTTGTAAGAAAATGCTACTCAGGGGCAAGGAAGGAGGATTAAATTCCTGAGTTCCAGCTCATGGTAAGTCAATTCCTATCTTGCCACCACAGCCCTCATCTGCAAAGATGCCGTGAGCTAACTCAGATAACTAATTCTCATTGTTTTCGTGTAATTTAAGTATCCAAAGACACCTAAAGACCTTGAAGATATGGAGCCAGATCTCTCTACAGCTTGCTTTCTTCATCACAGCCTCCAAATAATAAAATGGAATAAGAACATTTCTTTCCTCACACCTTTAAGCAGCTTTTCAAATTGTACCTCTTCACCAAAACAACTTCCTATCTCAGCTGGAGACACCAAGAAACTACGAATTACAAATACCCAATTATCACCAATGCAGCAAATACAACCGAAAAAAGTCATTCAAAATGTTAACAACTGAGTTAACAGTTACTCAGGAGAGCAAAATGAGCTGGATTTGGCCACTGCCAACACACAACATTTGAGCATATCCCATGGTTTCAGGGCAGGGCTTCATGGGCCACAGAGGTAGAATTAATCTCATCCAGCATCTCCCAGCTCTAATCCTAACTTCACTCTTCACATGTCTCAGTGAAAGAAGCAGGAATAATTCAGTATCTGATAAAGCTGTTTAAGCAGGGCAAAACTCTTATCTAGTCAACCTGAGCAATACAAAGTTTCATCTCAGACTCGCCTTCAAATATCCCAGTAAGGATCTCAACACTCATGTAATTCGCAATGCTCACATCAAAAGTGAAGGAAAAAAAGCCATCGGAACTAAAGAAACTCTTGCTGACTTGGCAACAGCATTTGTCTTACCCAGACGGGGAAGTGACCTGGAATTCTAGTTCTGTGTTAATACAATCTAGAATGAAAAATGGTTTGCACAAGGGGATGTTCTTCGGCG
Organism: Aptenodytes patagonicus; assembly: GCF_965638725.1. Taxonomy (NCBI): domain Eukaryota; kingdom Metazoa; phylum Chordata; class Aves; order Sphenisciformes; family Spheniscidae; genus Aptenodytes; species Aptenodytes patagonicus. The sequence goes on along the minus strand of NC_134949.1, from coordinate 75,740,649 downwards.
CCTGTTGTGATTGCACTCTAGGTACAGACATTAACAGCTGGCAGAGAGCAGCTGACAGAGGTTACAGTGGGAAGACCCCCTCCGGCACGGCATGTAGCGGCAACAGAGCATTATTTTTACAAGGCACGCGAAAGCTAACAGTAGAAGAGGCTTCACACAGTCTGTCCACATCCACACTGCAAGCACCAGAGTCCACCACATCTGGATATTCTGTCCAGTTCAGCCACTGACCCTGTTGTGTGATTTCAGGCCAGTAGCTTCTCCTCTCTGTCCCTGGAAAATGGACAAGAGGCTAATCCTGACAAAAAAGGAGTGGAGAAGCCACCTGCCAAGATAAGCATGGCTGGTTTGGCTTTAGGGACAGAGGGGACAGCAATGGGGAGCAGAGCCGAGTTGTAGCAGATGCTTTGGACTGAAGACAGGTCACAAACGGTGAGTTCACAGGAGATATCTGCCACCAGCTCAACCAAGCCGCCCCCAGAATAAACCCTGAGTGACCTTTCAGCATCACACAAAACTGCTCCAGCAGAAGCAAGAATACAATCTGAATCTCAAGGGTAGCCTTTCTGTTGCCTTGCAGACGAGATTGTCCCATCTCTTCCTGAAGAACCTCTAACCTAAGTCACTAATCGCCATCGAACCCTTTCGGTGGGAGTCCTGACAGTCAAAAGCCCACTGCCCCCTACAAGCATACTCACTCCCCAGAGGAGGTCCACCCCAGGCAACAAATGAAGCAGAAGTGTCAGATAAACATTCAGCGCTTGGGATTTGCGGTTGTATGGAGCTTGTAAGGCAGATGAAAAGATCCAGCTCTGCCTTTAATCAACTGCAATCATTTTAAATAAAATCATCCTAAAGGTATTATTTTACGTCATTTACTTCACTAATAACAAACAGCAATTAAGAACATTTTTGCCTAAATAATTTAAGCAGCACCAGGCCCTTAAAAAAAAAAAACCCTAAGCAATCTGTAAAAACAATTATGGTGCAACAACATTAACCACCTCAGAGGATGACAAGCCATTATATTGTAGGTAAATCAGACGTTAGCCATTAGTGACTCTAATGACGGTCTCATTCCTATTCTGACCACTTTGTAGTTCAAGATCAAGCAGTTTACCATCTGACTGACAAACTATTAATTCAGCATTTGTCAGAGAGGAGATGTTTCCACAGCAGAGTGTTTGACTACCTTCAGCCACTAGTGCCTTGAAATTTAAAGGATGCCAATAGCCACAGCTTGCTAGTAGGCTGTGCTCAACTCCAGATGCCCAGAATTTGAGGACTTTAAAGGAAGCTACATTCAGCTGAGGAAAGGACTTGGACCAAGAGCTCTTTTAATAACCTCAATTCTATCTTCAGGCTTTTCAGGATCTGTCCTTCCATCTCAGAACCCAGGCAGCTCTTGCATAGACACCCACTGCACTGCTGGCAGAGGGACTCAGCGCACTCATCACGCCAGGATTACTCACGGAAGCCGTGTATGCAGAGTAAAGCGTGCTCTCAGCCTTGAAACACAGACTCACATCGGAGTCAAAGGCTTAATCCTGCTCATTTTGTTACTCCCACAAACTGTCCTTACTCACAGCTGCAGTAAGGCAACACACACCTCAAAAGCAGCAATCCGTGGCTATTTACACGGATATTTATATTTGAAAACCGTTTCTGCAAATCCATATTCAAACACAAAACCCTCGTGTAAACCATCCCACAAGCACCAGGACAGTCTGGGTTCTTGCATAAGCAGGAGTTTACATGGCTCAGATCTTTACACAAGGTTTCTGGCTGTACAGAGAAGAGGAGGAAGGAGCAGTGCAGGTTGAGGAGTTACCTGGCACTTGGCTGCCAGGGTTCAACCCAAATTACCCCAGACGTTTTCGCTGACCTTGCTAAGTTACTTACTGAAGTTGTCTTTGATCTAGGTACAGAAGGCAAAGAGGGAATAGCACTTCTGAGGTTTGAAAAGTATGTTTTGATCAAGTTAATTACTCGGGGACAATAATCTACTTCAACAATAGGAGTCCAGTGAGTTTACAGGAGGTTCTCCTGTACAAAACCATCAGATGTTTTCTCTGCGTAGCAAGAACCTGGCTGTTCAAACACCTGCACAGTACAACAAATGCCACGGTATTATACAAACCAGTAATGTGAAAGTTTTCACTTTCTCATATAGATTTTTAGCACAGATAAATTCAAATTTATTCTTCAAAACTGAGTAAAACCAAAATTGTTTGGTAACCAGAATGTGGCAGGAGGGCTAGGGAGAGCGGCAATTAATGTCGTTCTTAAATAATAATATATTAATAATATATTAAAACCCACTTAATATTAAGCTATTATGGAAACGTGTATTACTTCAAAGTCCGCACGCAGCATTTCTGTGAAGATCTATACCTCCTTCCCAATTAAAACAGAGACTCGCGTTCAGCGGCAGTTTCCAGTAGAAACTGAAACTTGGAGCTTTTACAGTGCTCTTGCACAGAGACAGCAGGACCGTAGCAAAGAGCGGGACATTGCTTCTGTTAATCACCTCACAATATACAGCAGCTTACCTGACACGGGCTTCAATTTCATACTTTCTACCAATATTAAGAGAAGCAAATTTACACAGTAAAAATGGAGTTCTACGTCACAATTATTTGAATATTATGGTATACTCACTACGTATCTCCAGTGTACATTTCCCCTTAAAAACTTTATTTTTTGAAGCAGATTGATTTAAAGCTCATTGTATTTAGCGTTGCACCAACTCATCAAGAGACAGAGACAAGAAACAATAGCTCCTTTTATTGCAAGACACTCCCTTCAATAGCATCTCTGAGATAATCACTATGCTTAGGGAGTGGAAAAACATATGGGCAAGCAGAATACCTGACAAGCCACGCAGAGTTTTTGTTACTAAACCATGTGGTGGAAACGGTCTAAAAACTGTTTTTTAAACTGAAGCTGCAGCAGCGTTATCAATCTTCAAACAACATTTGGTTTACAAACATGAAAAATAATACATGAAACTCTTTCCTACATCACCTATCAGAGTAATTTTTTAAAAATCCGGATTCATCTGCCCCCGAAAATGAGAATCTGTGGCACAACAGGATTAAGATGAATTAGTATCCAAGAAGATCAACTCAGTTTCTAGGGTTAGCGTTCAGGAAAAGGATCCTGCATCTGTACCTTACTGCTAGCTCTGTATTAAAGGGAGGACTTCTTCCAGGCCTACCCAATGAGATGGTATTAACACATGCCCGCTTATCACCTCTCATTGCTTATATTCCCTGCAAGGTTCAGGGGCTAAAGGAAGAATGTGCTTTTGAAGAACTGTAAAGTTTCTGTTACCCCAGCAGACAAGATATTAAGCAATCACATGCCGGCTCCAGTTCATGACAAACGTAAGTTGAATTGCATTCAAAAAATACTGAAGAACATCAAATAAAGCTGTGCACCACTTTTAAAAAAAAGGAAAAGTCGTCCCTTGGAATTTGGATCTGATTCATTCTAGCATTTACCAAAGAAAGAGGGTCTTTTTGCAGGCAGTTTAGTTACCATTCACTCTGATCTTCCACTTGCTACTTAGAGGGTAGGGAGAAAACCCAGCTTCCCTCCAGGAAAGGGAGGGAAATCGGCCTCTCTTCCAATTGTCTGTGTTTTACCCAGACATGTGAGAAATTTTCGAGGGGATGCAGATCTCCACTGCACACGCTTTTAAGCCAGGGTCATTCAAAAAATCCTCCCCGCTGCAGGGACCTGGTTCTCCACCGCTATCAGATGTGGCACCTGACTGCAACATTTCCCCTCTCCTGTGCAGCTGGGGAAGGTGAAAAGGGCTCCAAGGATTATCGCCATTTCCCAGCCACGTCAAAAGAAAGGACGAGGAAAAGGTGCCTTTTCACGTGGTTTCTATAATAAACTGCAGAGAGCCAAGGACCAGCGTGGAGCTTCCAAAGCGTTCCTCGGAGCGAGGATGCTGACACGACCCAACATCCACGCAGACCTCGCCGTGCGCATCCCAGGGAGGTCCAGGAGCTCGCCCTCCCTGGCAGCACGCAGGCAGTCCCAGTCAGCAAGCGAAGCGAGGCTCCGAGCGCCTCGCTTTGTTAGCGGCCAGAGGGGCTGCCGGTGCAGCTGTTCTCCTATTGTGCAGGCAACACCGCAAGCCTCGGAAACCTCAGCCCTCCTAGGAAAGGCATCCAAGGTGGGCTTATCTCCCCGCGAGGAGAAATAAAGCCTCCAGCCTCCGCGCCGAGCCCCTTCTCCTCCCCGCAAGCAAACAGAGCCACCCAAAAAGTTTTGCTGGGCAAGAGGGGCCCTGCCTGCCCCTCGCCCGCTGGAAAAAAACAAAGGGTCGGGTAGGAAAAAATAAAAGTTTGGGGCTTGGCGGGGAGGGCGCCCAGCTGGGCTCCCGCCGCCCGCTGCTTCGTGCGGCTGCCCGTCCCCGGCTGCCCGTCCCCGGCTGCCCTTGGGCCGCGCGCGGCGCTACCTGAACAGGGCGACCGCAGTCTGGTTCCTCCTCCACGCCTTGCCCTGCTGCAGCAGCACCCCCTGCACGATCTCCTTCTCGTCGGGCAGCCGGTAGACGGGGAAGACGTAGAGCCAGCAGAGGACGAAGACGCCCAGGGCGCTGGCCCCCACGGGCAGGCGGGTGCGCGGCCACTTCCACGCCAGCCCCGCCATCCTCCTCCCGCAGCGCCGCCGCGGCGCCGGGCCGCGCTCCGGCATCAGGCCCGCGCCATGCGGCGCCCGCGGGCGGGGGGCCCGCCTCAGCCCCACCGCCGCCCGCGCCCTAAACTCGGCGGCTCGCCCGCCGCCCGCCGCCCGCCGCCATCGCCACCCAGCCGGCCGGGGGGGAGCCGGGCCCCGCGGGCGTCGGGTCTCCTGCCGGGGCTGCTTCCGCTGCGCCGCGGCTGGCTCCTCTCTCGGCGGTAGCGGCTGCCGCCCTTCCTCACAGTCATTTGGTCCCTCGCTTTCCCCGCCAGACGATGCTCCGCTGCTCCCCGCCCTCACTCCCGCCCTCCCTCCCTCCGCCTCCCGCCGAGCCCTCTCTCCCGTTCGCTCCCCGCCGCGCTGCGGACGGCCCCGGTAAATTTCCACCCCGCCCCGGTCTCCCCCCGCCTCTCCCGCTTGACCCGCGGGCACCGGCCGAGCCGCGGCGGAGGGAGGGAGGGAGGTCCCGGCCCGGGCTCGCCCACCCTCCCTCCCGGCGCCTCGCTTTCTCCCCCAGCAAACCTAAAAGAGGAGCGTGCTCCAGCCAACAGCACCGTTTCCAAAGCAGCAGCTCCATGTTAGCGTGTACCCACCGGCTTGGTTGGGTCTTTGAAGAAAATACACTGGGGATTGTACCTTCAGGGGGAACGTGGGCAGTTGATGGGGCGTCCCGGCCCGACTGGGGTTATCGCTGAAGTGCCCGGTGCGTAGGAGAGTGGGCAGAGAGGCCGCCCGCAAGCCAGGAAGCAGCAGCATGAGCCTTGCACGCCTGCGGTAATGCCCAGCTCGGGCTTCCCACCGGGAACCCCCCGCCTGCCCTGCAGGATGAGGGTGCCGTGTGCGTGGCCCTCAGCCCTCCTAAATCAGCAGAGAGAGCGTGAGCATTTCATGCCAACAGAGTGACTCCAGCAGTAGAAAGTACCTCTCTACGGTAATCGGGTAGGCTGAAACACGGGAGACGTGTTCAACTTCTCTCAGAGAGGATTTGAGGCAGCCCCCAATTTCAGAGTCCAGTCTCTAGCCCCTGGCTAGTGCATAAAAGGCAAATTCAGCCTGGGCTGACACCATCAGTTTTTGTTCAGCATTTCCAGTCACACCTATCGGACCCATTGAGAAACGCTGCGGACTCCCACAAAACCAACCCTAGGAAGAATTTTCTATGAGTTAGTAGCCGGCTACTTTCCAGACTTTCAGGAGCACACAGTCTTGGCTACTTCGGGCACTTCCAAGGTTGAGTGGCAGCTAAGGGATGGCTTTGAGCGCTTTAAACTTGGGAGACCCAAGGTAGCAAGGAGATGTTGACAGCCTTTCAGGACAAAGAGTAACCTCTGCCTGACTCAAGACATGGCAGCACAGCACATCTCGCAGCGAGTGTTGGCCGTGGCGGGTGGTGGGGAGGGAAGTAGTACCAAGCTCATCTGCTAAAATAGTCCAAAGCACAGTGCTTAAAGTCAGTAGTTAGTCACCTAGCAAAGGGTGGCAGAAGAAAAATCTGTGGTTTAAGATTCTCACCATAGCAATTAGAGATTCAGTCGAACAATTTTTGAGTTTGAAAATAGACGACCCCAAATTCCATGGCTCTTTCTCCTACTGTCCGGAACTTCCCCTGGACTAATGATTGAAGGAAGCTTTGAAAAAGTTTTGGGTGAAGGAAGGAAAGCATGAAGGAAGTTGACACAGTTAGTTTAATATGTCCTGACCATAAGGTAGCAATAAAATAATTGTAAATACTAGCTGGCTGTTTATACAGCATTTTCAGCTAGAGATCCCAAACAGATACTACTTAGTTCTCAGTCAAATACAAGCTTGGATATCTCAATGTGCTTTTGGTGCTCGAGAGGAGGAAAACCATTCTCTCTTTCATAGTGTGTTGCTCTGTGGAAATATACACCGATGAAAAGAATATTAACAGGTTGATATCTAATGAATAAAAAAAAAATGCCAGAAACTTGTAATTGCATAAGAAATATTGTTTTCATTCATATCTGATATGCTAGAGCTGTCTAGAGCATTAGAGCTGTTTCTCTGGACAAAATGGGAAAAGAAATTGAGGAGGGCATTTTGGCCAACGTCTGACAAAAAAAAAAATATTTCGAGAAGGATAAATATTTTCATTTTGGTGAGGAAACTATTTACCAACAGTAAAATAAACCAAAACCTATTCAGTCACCTCTATTAAAAACAAACAGAACCATTCAACCTCTGGAGACTAATTCAAAACATAGTTAGCTAGACTCATAAAAAGTGGGAAAAAAAATGATTGAAATGTGCAAAACTGTATCCAAAATTAAATTCTGCCTCTTTGCTCACCTTTAGCTGAGAAGAGAGACAAACCAGGTGCTCAGTGTTGCTTGGGAAACCAGAAAGTGGAGAAGAACAAGAGAAAGTAGGAATGACGCTTATTCTTTCACTGTCCAAACTGCTTGCAATGAAGTAAGTCAAAATAAAACCGATACAATTCTTTGTTAATTTCTTCAGTAATGTAATCCCTCCCAAAGTAACATAGGGAGGGATTATTTCTTTAATAAAGTGCTTTTACTCTTGCACAATGAGACACAAGATTTTGGGGTATCTTTTATTTGTGAACCTGTGAGATATTCCTAAGCCTTTCCTCTTCTTTTTCTGAATCTATTTCAGCATGAAGCCCCCAGGCTGTTCACTGAGTTTATAACAGTCCGTGGTCTGTGTAGTGCCACGGCGGTAACTCCATCATGGTGTCCTGCCTGCAGCCCGCAAGGAGCCAGGCGGATCAAGACAGACATGAGGCAGAGCTTGTTATGTTGCTGCTGATACGTCGTGGAGAACGGAAAACGCGTGGCCTCGTTCTGCTCTCCTACAGGTGGAAATTACAGATACACCAGGACAAGCTCAAACGCAGGTCTTTTACTCTCTAGTCAAATCTGTTTCTAGGCAGCGTTATCAGTCTCCGTCCTTTCCCTCCATCAGTGAGCCCTGAAGAGAAGTGCACCGATGCTTTCCGCTGCGGATAACAGTTTCAGGTGGAGAAGAAACGGAAGGTAGGAATAAACTGTCAAACATGAATCTTGCTTACAAGCAAATACCCTTAAGTACTTCAGTGACAGTTTGCAATCATTGAGAAGATGTAGAGATGTAGTGATCAGCAATCCATGTCTTTAAGTCGAAGCAGAAAATTGAAATTCAGACATGATTCTTCTCTGTCGTACTCCCTTTTAGTGAGAACTGAGTAGTGAGATTTAACCTCACCTCCATTACTTTGGTCCCAAGTAACACCCCCAGCCAGAAAGGCTAGCTATTCTGGGCATGGTTCATACGCAGCCCTACTACAGCAGAAAAAAAAAAAAAATGTTATTGAGAGGTGCCTTTAAAAAGCAGCACAGAGAAAAGCAATGAGTGAGAACACGGAATAACATGCATTTTAAACACTCGGAAGAAACAGTGTGACTCTCCACTCATCAGAAGGAAAACGCACTGTTGTGGTTTTTCCGGTTTCACTCTAAACTACAGCAGCAGAACTCTTCTCCCCTTTTCTATTGCCTGTTTATTCGCCACAGCCACGCCAAGACTTTTCCTTCACAGCGGGTAGGTACATCCTAGGGCCAGCCCTGCTCCTGCTCCGCCAGCTTTGCATTTCCCCTTCTGCCCCTGCGGGTGGAGCTGACACTCTGCTCAGCTACTTCGCCCTGCGGCTGCAGCTGAGAAAGCCCTGCTCAGGAGAGCAGGGCGAAGTCCTTTTCCAAGCAGGACCTCCTCTTTCCCTTACCCCCCAGCCCAAAACGCACGCGAAGACCTGAGCTGCATCCTTCCAAAAATCCAGTCTTTGCCTGCTTTCATTTAGAGAATCCTGTACTCCTACACGCATCCTTTGGTACTCTGTCTTTGCTCCCTTTCAAGCCCTCTCACTTCCAGAATAACAGGGCTTTTCCCCTCCGCTTCAGCATCCCACTCACTTTCTGCCCTGCAGAATTTAGCAGAGGAGTTGCTTTGGAATCAGCTTTCAGGCTACGGCATCCTTTCAGTTGATGGAAACGTTATCATGCCGTACACCTACAAGGTAAATCTGTTATCTTCCGAACGCACCGAGGTACCACCTGACTAAAATACCTCGCTTTACACTGTGCCCTCAGTTCTGCAAGTATTTCATGCTCCATTAGTAGAGTCTATGTGAAGGGTGGATTTGTTTTCTAAGGGAGAAGGGAGCTGAAAAGAAACCCCAACTGGTATTTAGTGTCAAATGGCAGCCCTTATTGCCCACTGCTATAAATACTGTGTGCTCCTTTGGTATGTGTTTTGACCAAATGTACAACAGCAAAATGTTCAGAAATCGTCGCCTGCCTGAGATAATATTGTAGGTCAGCTTTTGTGTGGTGTTGCCTTTGAACAGGCTGGTTTCTCTGCACTCCTCCTATTGATACAGTTTGAAAAACTGGCATCTGAATCTCACTCTGGAAGAATAACACAAACAGTGAGAATGCCTTTATGAATGGACGCGCAGATGCCCATACAAAGACCTGTTGGCAAATTCCCACAATGCTTCTCCCTATCAGGATTTACTTTGCAGCTCTGTTAAAATCACCAACAAATGTGGATTCTCACTGATAAAGCATTTTAATCCCTTGATATGACAGACAATTTTATATAATCCTATTGGAGGGGGAGAATGATAACTACAACAAAGTACAATATCGAATTAATATTCCCGTAAAGGCACGGTCTCCAAAAGCTAATCTGTTTTCACCTGGAGTATCAGTTGGCCAACGAGAAAAAAATATTACTTTGACTTACAAATTTTGCCACATCTTTGCTCCTCAGCTGTCATGCTGTAATAATATCATTACTGTGACAACATCTACAGTCATCTTTCCAGCTGCAGTGACGAGTCAGAATGCACAAGGAAGAAGCATAAAATGGGAAAAAAGGATCTTACTGATCAAAGACAGAGTTCATTCTCTGAAACAGAGAACGTCTCTTATGAGCAGTGTTGGAAGGACTTTCCAAACATCTTTTTACGTGACCGGTGATGTTAGCTGGTAACAAGGTGAAACAAGAATGAGTGAAAACATGCAAGTGTGAGCAACATGGACTGTTGTCACGGTTTAACCCCAGCTGGCAACTAAGCACCACGCAGCCACTTGCTCACTCCCCCCCCGGTGGGATGGGGGAGAGAATCAGAAAGGTAAAAGTAGGAAAACTCGTGGGTTGAGATAAAGACAGTTTAATAGGGAAAGGAAGAGCCGCGCACACAAGCAAAGCAAAATGAGGAATTCATTCACTACTTCCCATGGGCAGGCAGGTGTTCAGCCATCTCCAGGAAAGCAGGGCTCCATCACGCGTAACAGTTATTTGGGAAGACAAATGCCATCACTCTGAATGTCCCCCCTCTTTCTTCTTCTTCCCCCAGCTTTATCTGCTGAGCATGATGTCACATGGTATGGAATATCCCTTTGGTCAGTTGGGGTCAGCTGTCCCGGCTGTGTCCCCTCCCAGCTTCTTGTGCACCCCCAGCCTCCTTGCTGGTGGGGTGGTGTGAGAGGCAGAAAAGGCCTTGACTCTGTGTCAGCACTGCTCAGCAGTAACTAAGACATCCCTGTGTTATCAACACTGTTTCCAGCACAAATCCAAAACACAGCCCCATCCTAGCTACTGTGAAGAAAATTATCTCTATCCCAGACAAAACCAGCACAACCGTATAAAGCCATTAGCCACAGGCACTTTGCTTTTCGGTTTTGCACGGAAAATAGTTTTTCTCACAAAATGGAGGAGCACAAGCAATTTTTGACAACTTTGCCATCACTGCTGTACATCATTACAGTATCTCTGAGAAAGCCGTAAAGACCAGACTTCTGTTATGCAGCACTGGCTTCAGGATACATCTTTAGCATGTTTTAATATATGTGAAAGCGCCTATGAAAGACATGGAAGGGCAGGAGCACCAGTGAGGTGAAGATAAGGAAGTACAGTGAAATCCTGGGTGAAATTCCTGCCACGGGCACTACAAGAAGCTCCCTTTCAAAATCAGTACTTATCTATTCACAGTGCACATCCAAATCATCCGCTCACACCCGTAATACAGATACTCACACAACTGGTGTAGTTTTATCCAACAGAGGTAGATGCATCCATAAATCACAATAAGTTTATTACAGCCCTTAAAGGGTTTGACCTTAGGCACAAGTGGGTCCAATAGGTCTGGCCTGTTGTAACAGAGGGAAAGAAATCTGTTTCCAGCCCAGGCCACTGCAACACTTACTACCAAAAAGCACCAGAGCCTAGAAGAGCTCTGATTATAAAGCATGCTTCCTCCAAACTGAGAAATCAATTACGAAGAATAGCTGTAAAGCTGTAGAGAAAAGAATTTACAATGCACACATGAACGTACATTACTGGAGATAGATGGGTTCGGCAGCCTCTCTGAATTCTCCCATAAGGCAAACCACCTGTGAACATGCTGCAGTGAACCTGAACCCCTATGCGGCTCTATGAGTTGGTCCTTACTAACGGGAGCAATCTGCGCTGAAGTTAAGGGGTTTACTCACAAAGAGAAGGGCTACTCAGAAGAGGAAGGGACTTGCTAGATTAGTATCAATTACATATTAGAACTGCCACACCAAAAATGTCGTGGCTGGAGGGGCCCTATTTTATTATGCACCATTTAAAAAGGAAACAAAATGCATATAAAAATAACAACGGAACATGCACATACACATGCACACAGACTTCAAGCACATCTCTTAAGCAAGCAGGCACTTCCCTTGTTAGCAGAGTTCCTTTTCCTTGGGGACTCAAACAGATTCTGACCTCATGTCTGACATTTGCTGAAATTTCAATCTGAGCTGTTGCTGTCAGGAAGACATCATTCATAATTTAGCTTTTTAAATCCCGTTTAAGGATGCCTGTTCATGAGAATCATAGAATCATAGAATCATTAAGGTTGGAAAAGACCTCTAAGATCATCGAGTCCAACCGTCGACCCAACACCACCATGCCCACTAAACCATGTCCCTAAGCGCTGCATCTACTCGTCTTTTAAATACTTCCAGGGATGGTTGAACTCAACCACTTCCCTGGGCAGCCTGTTCCAATGTTTAACCACTCGTTCAGTAAAGAAATTTTTCCTTACATCCAATCTAAACCTCCCCTGGCGCAACTTGAGGCCATTTCCTCTCGTCCTATCGCTAGTTACTTGGGAGAAGAGACCGACACCCACCTCGCTACAACCTCCTTGCAGGTAGTTGCAGAGAGCGATGAGGTCTCCCCTCAGCCTCCTTTTCTCCAGGCTAAACAACCCCAGTTCCCTCAGCCGCTCCTCAGAAGACTTGTTCTCCAGACCCTTCACCAGCTTCGTTGCCCTTCTCTGGACACGCTCCAGCACCTCGATGTCCTTCTTGTAGTGAGGGGCCCAAAACTGAACACAGTATTCGAGGTGCGGCCTCACCAGTGCCGAGTACAGGGGCACGATCACTTCCCTACTCCTGCTGGCCACACTATTTCTGATACAGTGTCAGAAAGTGTCAGAGAAGGTCATATGTGATATAGAGAGGGACATAATAAATTTGGTCTCACAAGAAGTAATCTTTCTAGACTAGGATGAAGTGTATGGAAGAAAAGTAGAGGAGAGGAAAAAGCTTGTTGATGTTGTTGCTGTATCTTTTCTTCCTATAACAAATGTTCCTTGGCTATTGTTAGGGAGAAACATGAATTTGTGAGGTATCAGAAGTCCCCCTCTGCTTCCAAGACTAGCTGAGAATTGACAGTAGATCTAGATTATGTGATCTGTTCAGTTTTCCACCTCTAAGGGGAAAAAAGGTGATGCAGAAATGTGTTTAAAGAGAAGTTCCAGCAAGGATGGCTGCAACCCTCAAAGCCTAGACAGATGAGCATCTAAGAGGAAGTCTCACAGACACACTCACTGCCCGTGGCCTCGTCCGGCAGGCACTTGGACCCTGAGCATGACCTGTTGCTCTGAAGGGTTCAGGATCATGGGTAAAACAGATCCAGCATCCGCAGTAGAAACGGAAAGCTGACTTAGAGCAAAAGGCAAGGCTTCAGTGATGGGAAATGAAACAGCCCGGCTGGATGAGACTTCAGGCACAGAACCAGTGCAGAAATTGCTGAATTCTGTACAGAGTTCGGGTTGTGTGTCAGGTTTCCGTTAGTCAGGTCTTCCATTAGCCCATTTATTTAGGGCAAAATTTACATGCTGGCCTCAGAAGAGTTTTTCCAAATATATTAATTGAAACATGCCTCTGTACAGTAACAATATGCATACAGTAACATTTATACACAGGAACCAGAACCAGTACCCCTCTAGCATTTTTAAGTAGGTCTCAGAAGTTTGGGGTTTTTTCCCAGAAGAAAGCTATCATTACCCTTAACCCCCATTTAACAGGGGAAACAGAGACGACAGAGACCTGAAAATATTTGACTGATGAACAAGCTAGATTTGTAACAGAGGCTTCTTCAAGCCTAGTGCAGTGCTGTAGGACACACATTACAGAGAAATTCGGCTGTAATTCAAACTCTTGGATGCACTGACAGCTAATATTAGCAAAGTGCTTCAAGATTATTATGGATATTTTTTTAAGGCCTCTAAAGTTATGCAGCATCACTTCATTGGGACCCAGGCAGACAATTTAAAGTTTGGTTAATGGGCAAACAATAATGAAAATTTATTCTGTTTCTTCACAAATATAATGAAGATAAGAGCAAGGCTCAGCACAGAGATTGTCCACTGAAGGACAGAGATGAAACTTGACAAAGACTAAAGTATTCTTTTTTGTGCTGGGTGACAATACAAAACGCTAGCGAAGGGAGACAGAAGTATCCTGTGACTTAATAAGGTTTCCGAGGGAAGGCAGCCTCACACAGAGGTCTGCAGTATCACCCAAAGAGAACACCAACATCATCACTAAAAGCTCAAGCGATCAAGGACTTGGGAACCGTCGCTAGTGCAACCCGCACGTTCCTCTGCTGAACTTCAGCTGTACTTTGCATCCCAGACCACAGCAGCTCTTCCACAGTTGTCAATTAACAATATGATCGCACCAGCGCTACCCGGGTTACATGGACTCTGGACACACAGACATCTTCAGTTCTGGAGCTTTGTCGTGCTTTTTTTCTCAAGTTACTTATTCAAATGTGATTCCCTTTAAAAACAATTGAAGGGCCGCGCTTTCACTCTGGTTTGAGGTTAGTTCTGCAAAACATTTGAAAGGCAAGGAAGTAACAGTTTTCTCTCTTGAGAAGAAACACAGGAGCTGGATTACTTTGTCTTACAAAATGTCACACTGTGATGTCTGTCATCTAGAAGGCAAGTTTCACAAGTCATTAATTCAACCAGATGGTGGTGTAGAGTCTAATAGATAACATAAGCTGACTGGGAACATAAATATCAACAAAGCTTTTTTTTTTTTTTGCAGACACAACATACTTTTCAACCTACCTATTCACTTTGTGGGAAATGCGACATCAAACATTTTAACTTATTTTTTAACATTGTTGAACAAAGAATAATTTTTGGGGCTCAGAGAGGATAACAGACAATTGCCCATACACCAGAAATTAAGCAAAGAACAAAATCTTTGATGTGCAATTAAGCAGACACCTGTTAATGTGTCCCCTTACACCAAGATGACAAACACAGTTGTACCATCATTAACATGATCTCTGCTGAACTGGAAGGGCCAAAATATAGGTGGACATGTAAAAAATACACTCTGAACGTCAAACAATTCAGATAAGACATTATTGAGTATCATTCAAAAATCGATTGTTAACATAAAAAAAGTCCTCACCTGCATAGCATGATGTCTTTTGCGGACTTGAAGATTCAAACAGACCCGATAGCCCTGAAAAGCGTTTGGAAAAAATGCATTGTGAAGCACCACATAAAATCTGTTCCACGAATGAATACAGGAGCGGCCCTTTCCCCTGACTGCTATACTCAGCCTGAGGTACAAAAAGGAAGGGAAGTGACTACCCATAAGGTCTGCATATTAATACCCATCATAAGTAGCTTAGAAAAATACAACAGAAAGATTAAGTTGACTGACAAGGTTAACTGAACTTCCATTTTCCCCTCTTCTCCATGTTCCTCGGTTGCAGCTGGGCAGACACAATTGCTCAACCACCGCAGGGAAGTCTGCGCTCGTGAGATTCCCAACCCAGCAGTGTTTGGAAAGGCTTTGAAATGTAGGCCGCTTAACCGAACTGCATGAAACCACCAAGCTTTTTGATGTCAGGACGCCAGGAAGCCCTAAATTGCAGTGAAAGCTATTATTTATAGTTACCATAACCACAAACTGAGAAAAAAAGATGGATCTCTCTTTCTAGAATTGTGCCTTTTCAGAGAAGGAAACGGAAATTAAAACATTATCTATGAATCCTTAAGCAGTAGCTGCCTGTACTCTGAAGAGTATAAAAGTGAAGGAGCCTGTGACTCCAAGTAAACAGAGAGTCAAAGCAAAGAAACTTCCATGGTGGATTTCTCTAAGCTGATGCTGAATGCTCCGGATACTTGCCTTCAACTTCTTCTAGGCCTGAACTGGGTTTAGATTTGACTTCTGTTTCTAGGTCATGAGTGTAAAGAGGAGCTCTCACAACTCCTATAGTGGTTATTTGGTGGTGGTTTTGATGGTATCTGTGCTGAATGTCAGTGCAATCATCTCATACTTTCTATTCCCAAACAAGAGAGGAAAAAGTGTGTCAGAGAGCTTTTATTACAACATTATCGGTTGCTCGGGTGCTCTCCCAGTTCCAGTGGTCGTGATTTACAGCAGCTAATGCCAGAAATGGATGAAACCTGTCCTTGGAAAGGCCTGAGACAAGCTCAGTGCCTAAGCTGCTAGCCTCCAAAGGGGCCCAAGCAATTGAAGGGGTGTGCAGGCTGCACGCTGGCTCAAGGCTTAGAGGGGAATTTTATCTTACAGTCCCAGCTGTCTCAGCTTTGTGACAGTAAGTCGTATTTGACATTGCGGTGTCCCACTAATAGCAGAGGAAGCATTTCCAGAGGGTGATACTACTAAGTACAAATCTGGATATCAAACACCTCCTTCCCTCTGAAGGGAAGGAGAGCGTAAGAACGGATTTTTAGTGGGAAAATGTGCTCATACACCCGAGATTTGTGGCAAACTTGAAAGCCTCTCTTCAGCAGCAAAAAGAAAACACAACTCTGCCCACATGTAGTTACATACTGTGGATCCAACTGTCAAAATACTTCCCACAGCTGAAACCTGGAGGAGAGGCATACACTTTATTGCTGCTGAGACCTATTATTGGAACAAATAACATGCTGTGTTTTGCAGTTACAGTAATTATAAATGTCAAACATCTTGCAAAGTCTGCATTTTTTTTTCTTCTGCAGATTTTCAAAATCCATAAATGCTGAATAAGCACATAATTCCTCAGATGGAAAGCTGGGAGTTTTGTTTGCATATGTCTGTAGTTTTACAAAGATAAGTTAGTTGTTGGAGGCTGAAGAGGAAATGAATGCATAAGAACAGCTAAGTACATCTTCAAGTAACACATTACATCAGCACAGAACTGATTTAACAAAGGATGCTCTCTATTCATCGGGGTTGGAGTCTGTGATTGCTAAGTTTGGAGCACCAATAAGGGCTACAGTCTGGCAAAATTTCAGTCCTGGGATTTAACTATAGCCTTTGCTGTTCTGCCTTGGGTGCCACGCTCATCTAGATTAATTCGAATATTGTTTATTTTCCTGCATGACACAGATCAGAGAAGCAGATACACTTGGTTTTTGAGTCATTATCTGCTCAAACAGTGACTCCAAATTTTTGGGTGATCAACTCAAAATATTCCCAACATGTCTAATTTCAGTGACTCATTTTATGTTTATTCAACGTGAGACATCCTTAGGAGTCAGATTTCCAGAGGGGTTAATTACTCACAACTCAAATGATTCATAGTAGCTCTAAAATATCATTATAAAACCATAGGAAGAGTACATTAAACCCAGAAAAACTCAGCAAGACATTTCTGAACCGAGTACCCATCAATCCCTCTAATGAAACAAGGATCTGGAAGACCAAATTCTACCAAGCGTATTACCTAATTTCATAAGGAACTGAAATGTATCTTACAGCATGGAAAAAAAAAATAGTTGAGGAGCTTGTAGAGTTTAAATTAATTTTCAATGTGGCTGTTAGAAAATCTTCAGAGAGTCTTTCTCCTGACTGCTAACTTTGAAGAATACAGTGAGAAGTTCAGCTTTTTGTATGTTTACAGCCTGTCCAGTAACAAGGTTCAGCCAGTTCTATCCATTTAGGAACATTCCTCTTGCTCCTTTAGGAGCACTCAAGCACTGTAAAATGGTATACCAACCTAGTCACTTATCTCAATTTTCTAGTATGATAGGAATTAACCCAAGCATAAGTTTAAACATTTCAAAGATAAAGTAACTACCATGATGTCTGTGACGTACTATTTTATTGGCTTCTGTGTTATCTCTGTAGCAGACCAGCATTTAATTTGCAATGCCTTCCTTAAATTTTGTAGCCTGGTTTTCATGAGCAGCACGTTTTGTCCCAGTTGCTCTGCAAGCCATTCAGTTGTGCCTCTCGACAGGATTGCTGCGTAATCTTCAAATGTTAGCTAGATTTTTTTAACAGTTAAAAAGCCATGAAGTCAGATGGATGTATTTTCATCTTTAGGTAAGAATTCCCACAGCAACAATATGTTTGCATATACTCAGTTATGTTTGTACCTGTTACGATTATATGCATCCAGAAAAAACACATATAGATTTGATAGCCATTGATAACCTGGAAAGCTAAGGAAGAAAATAGATTTTATGAATATTTCACTGCCTCATCCATCTAAGACTAAGAATGACATTTTCAGAAGTTTCCTCAATCCCACAAACACTAATTCTCCAATCTTTTGTGTCTTTGGATGTTTGAAAATTTATGGCTAAGATCTCACTACTCTTAGAAGCTGTATCAGCGCTCGGGTATTTCCCCTCTTTATTCCAGTCACAGACACTTCTGTCCATCCTCTGCATGACTCTGCATTCTTTTCACTAATTCATCGGTCTTAAGACCATTCTGAGCCTTCAGGTGTCGTCAGCCCCCACTTACCTACAACAGCAGGATTTTTTAGCAACTGAGGACTTTTTTGTACGTTATGCCAAAGAATGGTCAGAAATATTTGAATTCCCTGTCATCAAGGGATTCAGGGCTAATATAATATGAGATTTTCTTGGGGGAAAAGTAAGCATAGCTGGTAAAATGCAAAAGAAATGAAATTTGTATTTAATTTGATTTCCTGTCATCTTCATAGATTATATTTTCCTTTTCTCTTGCTGCTTCACTCCCACTCATTCTCATAATCTGTAAATTACTTTAGTCTGAGATATTTCCTGTGCGTTAACTGTATTTCATTGGCTGCCAATTCAGTCTTCTGTTTCTGGCACTTGCATTTGTATTTAGGCAACATGATGAAAATTAATATCATAATTATACTATTCAAGCAAATCAAATGAATTAAATCTGTGCCTTGCCAGCCAAAAATATCTTTGGTTGTCATTGGAGAGTACTTTTTTTTTCCTCCTCAAGTAGCATCACAAGACAGTAGAAAAATTGCTCCTGTGTGGTTACGTTCCATGGACAATTACTCCGCAAAGGAAGAGCAACACTCAAACTGTTCTCCTTTTCAAATACCATCTTTTAACTTTCCTGTTACATTATTTCTCGTGAAATATTTACTCTGATTTCCTTGAAGCTCCTACAGAAAAATGTGACACCGTTCATTTTGAACAAACTTCTAAACAAAACAAGCTGGCAAACCCACGTACCCCACTCTTCACTGCTGAGACACCCGCAGCAAAGCCACTTCTTTTGTATTTGCCCAATTGCGATATCCATTTTGCCCAAACCTTAATGTTCTTGTGTTCCACCACCATATGAAGGTCTCCCATATTTCCTTAAAAGGTCTACACTGTGCTATAGCTTTTATACTGATGTTTCATTGACTGGGCTTGAACTCTGCTGTTAAGTGCTATCAAAAAAAACTCACCTGAGGGCTTCAAAGGAAGCAAACCGATCACAATAGCAATGGATTGTTACCACTTAAAAAGAAATACACGTTCTGCACTAGACTCACTTCACAGCAGGTTTTTGAGAATAGTTGGCCGTGCAAGTTTTTAATAGAATGAGCTGCAGAGAAATTAATAACATGCTGTTAGTATTTTTCACAGACTGGCTGTTTGATATCAAACAAATCTATGGTTAACCCACAAAGTCATTAATCACTCAAAGCCTCTAACGTCAGACTTCCTAATAGCTTGGGCAACTGCTTTGAAAAGTCTCACATCGTTTCCCGTCAAAGAAATTTCTCTCTTGTGCGGCCAGGGTGCTTGAGAGATCAGCTGCTTGTCCCATACACCTTTTTAATTGCAAGAAGTAACGACTTCATGGTTCATTAAATTAAATGAGACAATGTAATTGTTTTACTGCAGAATATCAGGTTAAATTTATGCACGTGTATTTGAAACATCGTTATTGCCGAGATCTGAGCAAACTTCCGTCCAGGCTATTTCCACATTCCAATTTAACATAAGTGATTTGGACACCGATATAATTGCTGTAGTACAAAACCCTTTTATTTCAGAGGCGCCTAGTTGGGTTTTTTTAATTCTAAACTCTACAGTGAGTTCAGACAAATCATAATAAACCTTTCTTCCTAGGAAAGGAACAACACTACACTGGGTTTCATACCACTCTAATTACGTTATTAAAATAACGTCAGTTTATTTGTAAGCAAGGCAACTGTAAAAAGCAATGTCTGTTTCTCCCCATATATAATTAAGTTTATTACTTCCTGCCAGAAAGTTACCAGAACACAGGTTAGGAGGAGCAGCTCAGGCCAGATCCGAGTACTTGGGAAGAAGGATCTTCTTCTCTGAATCCATGTAAATCTACAGAGCGTGAAGTCCTAGGAGTAAGAAGGATCTCAGGAGGCCATCCAATTCATCCCCTGCTCAGAGGCACACGTGCAAGTCCTGAAAGATGCTCATCTAACAAGCTCTCTACGGCGTTTGGTGGAGGATAACGCTAACCTCCCCAGGCAACGTGTCAGTGCTTCCTGCTCCTTGTGACTGCAAACCCGTGCCTGTGCGTGTAGCCTCAACATTTCCTGTCCCGCTTCAAGCCCATTGCTGCTTCTGCTATCTGCTGCTGATGTAGGAAACAGCCCTTGAAGATGGTTAGCCAGTTCTCTATTTCACTCACTCCAATTGAGTCAACCTTTCCTTGCAGCTCATGTTTTCTCAACTTCTGAGCTTTCCTCTCTGCTGGGCCCACATCTTTCCTGAAGAGCAGCAACCAAAACCAGGCACAGCACTCCTGCTGAGTTGTGAGCAAAGCAGCAGCAGTATTTCAGATGTCTTCTCCTTGCACCTTCCCATGTGGTATCTTCCTTCTCGTCAACAGCATAACATTGTTGACTCGTGTTCTGTCTGTAATCTCTGGATTATTTTCCATAGGTATGCTTCCTACCTAACTCTAGTTGTATCATGCCGCTAATAGAGATTTCTTGCTGGAAACATCATCACGGTCACATCCTGTCAGAATACTTCTTGCGGTCTGCAGGTGTAAGAGGAAAGCAGGAGCTTTCCTACCTGGACCTTACATACCTGAAGAACGGTTGCCTAATAATGGTGTCCCTGCTCATTGCAGGGGGTTGGACTAGATGACCTTTAAAGGTCCCTTCCAACCCAAACCGCTCTATGATTTTATGATCATACTACACCTTGTAGGCAGAGGCTGGAACCGTCATTGCAGGTAAAGCCAAAAAGCAGTGTACACAGAGGTGTAAAAAGACGCATAAACAATCTTCTGCCTTTAAGGTAGAAACATTTGTATGTGTACACACACAGAATATATGCATATGTATACATACGTGCACACACCAAAAGATTTGTTCATTGACTTCCAGAAACAAGGCCTAGAAACAATGCCTAGATTTATATCGGAGAGGGGCTTTCTTCAGACACAGCTGTCCAGCTGGATGAAAAAATACGGCTATTCTCCTTCAAGTAAGAGGAGTAAAAGTGCCGTTACATTTGATGGTGACCTCCTCCAAGACAAAAAGGCAAAGAACTAGACACTGCTCTGTGACATTTAACTCAGCGAGGCCGTGAATCCCAGGCATAGAAGTGCAGCTGGGGACACCTCAGACCATCAGCCGTGTCTTTTACTGTGGTAAAACATAGTTACTCTCGAAGCAGGATTCAAGAGGTTGAGTCCTGTGAGTCAGTCTTGTTCCCCTCACCGTAAATCCAGACAACGATCTACATCTTTGCAAAGTGATCCAAGCCCTAATGATGAAAAGTTTCACATGAGCAAGACATTCCTGTAGCAATTGCTGATACAACACATTATCATGTTATTTTCAGTATTTCTTGTTTATTTTGGTTGGGGAATCATTATTCATCTGTCTCTCCAATCAGCTCTTTTCTTTCCTGTCATTTTTTGTTGATAGACACTCAACTTCACTTTGTGCTCTTTCCTTGTCTGTCCTGCCTACATTACCTTCTTTTATCTACCCCATCTCTTGCCTTTCCCTTCTTTACCTCAGCCTCTCTTCTTCTGCAGTGGCAATAGGGAAATAATCTGGAGACACCAAACTCTCCCTGGGCCATTAGCTGGCCCGCAGATGTGCTCTGCTGCTGGTTGTGGAGACAGTCAAAACCAGCAATGGTATTAGAAATACAAGAGCATTTCACCTCCAACAAATAGTGCTCTGACGTTGTCAACAGAAACGATGGTGTGAGTGCATTATTGCTAAGTTTCGTTCTCTTCACATGGCCTCTGGGTAAGTTTAACAGTGGATATATGTAAAATTAAAGTGACAATTTAAAAGCCTGTTCGCAGGTCTCTGGCATGAACAAGAGATCCCTCCAGACCAGTGTACTCTGATCACCCTGCACGCAGAACTTCAATTGACAGAGTAAATCAGTAACAAAGCATGTGGTACGGAGCACAAGGGCAGGATTGGAGCACTGGGGAAGACAGAGGTGGGAGATTATGACAATTTAATAACAAGCGACTTTTCCATTTCACCTTCTCTCAGCCATTTCCACTCATGCAAACAGCACCAACCCTTGGACTGAGACCAAAGTATAAACAGATCATCAATTTCAGTAAAAGCTTGAAAATTGAATTACAGCTCTGCAATGCAGATAGCTCTACTGTCCTGCAAGAAGTGTGAACAGAATCTGCAATTTCCAAACTTAAACACGGCGGCATCCTCACCTCCATGCAGAGGAGTGCCTGCGCTGTTGCTGACCCGTGGTTAACCAAACCCTCCAGAGATGGGGCAGGGAGAGAAGGAAGAGGGAAGCGCAGCCCAGGACAGGATCCCAGGAAGGGAAGGTGCCACACGGCTACGGAGAGGGCACAGATAGCCTGGGCAGAGAAGAGAGGCAGGAAGAGGAAGGGTTGCTGTCTGCAAGTGCTTTCACTTACTCCTCTGGCTTTTAGAGTGCATGCCAGGAGATAACGGCATCTCTTCAAAGTGTACCCAGGTTCAGTTGCACTCCCTCAAAATTTAAGAGCTCTTCAGGGATGAATATTCCGCTCACAAGGTTGTAATTACTCTGATGTTTCCAAAATCTCACAAGGTTTCCAGGCAAAGATTCTCCTTGATTGAAGTGTTATAGACATCTGATTTTAAGAAAATAAAACCAAAATTGGAATCATCCTAGCTCCTCTCCTTCCTACAATTTAAGGAGCTATTTCTATACACATTAATGGAAATGCTTTTGCAACAAAAACAAATATGCATCATTTAATGTGAATGTGCATGTTTATGCTAAAAACTTGCAAGTCAATTGAAATGACTCCTGTTTGCAAAAATGAAATCAACAATTTCAAACTCCAACTTCTACTGAGCAATTTGTCCATTGACTGATATACACAGTAAATTCTTATCTAAGATCATTAACTCCAGCTATATTGGTGCAGACTAAGGTCCATTTTTCAGGCAATACATTCATCACGTAGCTATAACGACAAGAGACCCAGCACACCACACAAATCTGTCTTCAGCCCATTCTCGTTTGTCGCACCATACTCGCAAGCACAGCCTTTTGATGCCTGGAGTGAGACCTGCTTCTCCCACCAGCCCCCAGCATGACCTTGGCGCGTTGCTTCACACCTCTCCGTCTCAGTTACTTCAACCATAAAGTGGAGAAATTATACCAACCGATTTCATGAAACGCTCGAGGTATATCAATGAAAAGTATTACCTGATGGGGTCATTTGTACCAATGAGGAGCAGCAGCCCAGCTTGCTCTCATACCAGGCAGGGTTTATACAGCTGACTTCTCGAAAGCCTGGGCAGAAAGCTAGCCTGCGCGTGGAAGAAAGAACCCCAGAAAGACGGGGTCCTCTCCTGCCACCTGAAACTTTCAGTGTGTCAGACTTGTCACGACTAATGTAAGCTATGCAAGTTTAAAAATGAATGATGTTTCAGTATTTAAGCTACTGTGTCAGCCTGCATCTTGAAACCCAGTTCTTTCCTCTGCATCACGCTGCTGCCCAGGCCCCCAGGAGCGATGGGGGGGTCCCCGGGGCAGCAGGGCAGGGCGCAGGGGGGCACCAGCTCAGCAGTGCCCACGGCCAGGCAGGGCAGGGCTGTGGGGAGCTGGAGACTGGCCCGTGCTGCGGCATCGCTGGGGCAGGGACTGGCGACCCCGGGGGCTGAAATGGGACCCTGGGCTGGGTGGGATGAGGCCAGGCAGGGACTGTAAGACCTGTTAGTGCTCCCAGGGCCTGGCACTCTTCTGCAGACAGGGCAAGTCACTTCATCCTTTTTTGCTTCATTTCTGCTTTGCAGAGTAGTCAAAACGGAGCTTTCTCCTATCTACCAAAACTACAAATACTGGATGGCAAGAAAACTTTTCTTGCCACACAGCCCAAGGCTCAACAGAAGATCCGCAGATGCTGTGGCAGAACAGTTGTTCATAACATGCTTGCCAAGAAAACTCTTGTTACTCAGATCAGTCAAAGCTTCCATCTATCCTTATCTGAACACCAAAAGGGAACTGAGAGCTCTCCGAAAACTTCACTGACATCTCACTCATCGCAACTGTTCGTAATTCCCTGCATCTGTCTTGCTTCTACTTTCACATATCTGCTCCTCAGCAAGTTGCTAGCAAGATAGGTGCAGGGCTGTCTTTCAGTCTGACAAAAGTGAACCAGCCCCTCAGGTTTCATTTCCAAGGAAATTCTAATTTCAACAAAACACCAAGAAAAAACATTTGATTCCACTTGGGGGGGGTGGGGAGTGGAGAAAGAGCCATAATTATCTTCACACCAGAGGACATTTGCTCTCACTTAGCACCTTCACAAACTAGGTTAACAAGGAAAAAACACCCAGGACTTTTCAACCAGCTCTGAAAGCAAGCTCCCAGTTGAAAAAAGAAAGGAAAAAAAAAAAAGTGGGGTTATTCCAGAAGATACATTCCTAGAACTGGGACTCCAACATGAAGCCAACGTCTCCCTCCAAGTTAAATTCCTGCCTACCTTCAAGCTTGAGTTGGTCGATTTAGCAAGCACTGTGCATCTCAAAATAGTGATGGTTATAGGGAAAGAATCAGCAAGCAGCACCATCACCTGCAGATGCTCGCTCTTAGTCTGCTGCTGTTCTTTGGAGGAGGTGACGGTTGTTCAGGCCCTGATCACTGCCCCGTCACCTGAAGGCCTGACACAGACCTAGCTCCACTGCTGCAAGTGAAGTAGTGCCTGGAGAAGCAGTCTTTTACAGCAGACGCTACCATTCCTTTCCAAGGAAGGGTGACACCACCTGATTCCTTCACAATATTGATGTGAAGGTTTTAAACCCAAGCTTAGTGGTTCTTCTGAGGGCTGCAGATAGGAGCAGGGCTGCTTTCACTCTACCCCCTGTCATTTGGATTCCTCAAGTCAAGAGAAAGCAGCAATGCTGTGGGTTAACCCCGGTAGGCAGCCAGACACCACGCAGCTGCTCGCTCACGCCTTCCCTCCCAGTGGGATGGGGAAGAGAATCAGAAGGGTGAAAGTGAGAAAACTCATGGGTTGAGCTAGACAGTTTAAGAAGAGAAAAAAAGACAGAACAAAGAAAAACAAGTGATGCAAAGAACAATTGCTCACCACCAGTTGACCAATGCCAGTCCCCGAGCAACCACAAGCCCTGGCAAACAACTCCCTAGGATTACTGCTGAGCATGGCGTTGTATGGTATGGGATATGCCTGTGGTCAGTCTGGGTCAGCTGTCCCGGCTGCGTTCCCTCCCAGCCTCTTGCCCACCCTCAACATACTCACTGGGGAGGGGGCAGTGTGATAAACAAAACCTTGACACTGTGCAAGACCTGTTCAGCAATCATGTCCCTGTGTTAACATTGTTTTGGTCACAAATCTAAAACACAGCACCATACTGCTCTGAAGAAAATTAACTCTATCCCAGCCAAAACCGCTATGAGCAAGTTGCATTAGCTCCTACCCCCAGCCAGCTATTCTCAGCATAGAGATAAATTCCTGACAAAGCAACATACGCTTGAGCCACAAATAATCTCAAATGATACTGTTTGTCCCCCCACATTTCCAAGTCCCATTCCAGGAAAGAGTAGGGTATCTTGCATTAACTGCGCCCATTTCAGCAGAACCTTCAATGATTCTCCCACAACCAAAACTAGTCATGAC
Source organism: Aptenodytes patagonicus (assembly GCF_965638725.1). Lineage (NCBI taxonomy): Eukaryota > Metazoa > Chordata > Aves > Sphenisciformes > Spheniscidae > Aptenodytes > Aptenodytes patagonicus. The sequence goes on along the minus strand of NC_134949.1, from coordinate 75,715,267 downwards.
ATAGTAACAGACAAAGGGGTAAAAGTCATTAACTGACAAGGTACCTTTGTATGATTTTCAGCCATTCTGAACCCAGCAAGGAACATAGATCAACTTAAGTTACAGGCAGACAGCTCCTCGAAGGTGTTTTGTGCACTAACGACTGAATTTTTAACTTGTTTTGGTTTTCCTTTCCTTACATACTCTAATAATTCCCTGAAGTTTTTCTTATGTTTATAGGATCCTTTTTTACCTCTGAGAAATAGATGAGGTATGATGTTCCAAATGACAATGGATTTGCACACACTTATCCCTTTTTTTACACTGGAAAAAATAACAGTCAAAGCAATTTAAGCGTACAGCTTCCTACAGGTTAAATTTATCCAGCTGGACCAATTAAGAAAAGCTAAATCCCAATTAGTAACAGTTAAAAAACGTTTGACATTTCTGGAATAACAATTAGAGAATAATTAAAATTTCTAGATTTTAAGAGAAAGCTCTTCCTCTACATCTAATGAAACACACTAGAAGAAACTGTGACCTTTTAAACAGCGAGAAATGAAAAGATGGCATTAATACTTTCCATAGAAGCTACCAAAAAAACCCAAAACAAAACAATCAGGAACAGCTACTTTAATGTGCTACTTCAGAGAATATTTCCATGCTGAATACTTACGCTGAAAACAACTTACTTCTTGTGCCAGATCCAAGACCTTCTGAAGTTATTAATAGTCTGCCACCAGCTTCAAAGGGAACAAGATTTGCCTTGCAAAATAATCAAGAGAGCTGCAACTATTTACAGGCGACTTAATTTATGGCAGCTTTGGTTGCAGCAGCTACAGAATTTAGAAAGACAATTAACTATATGAGTAAAGTGTTCTGGTAAGCACCTAATTCAAACACTTTAAATATAAAGATAATTAACTCCCCAAATTTTAAATAATGAGGTTGTAACATTCTATACCAAAAATGTTCCTCTGAGGAGAATGGGGGTGGAACATCTTTAATATGTATCCAGCATACACATTTAACTATTACACATATAAAAAGGCAATAAATTTTATACAGAAATTTATTGTGCAAGAATGATTTTCATGCTCATTTACAATGAAATAATTAGTTTTAACAAATAATCATGCCAATGCTTAATTTCAACACTAAGCAGAATATTTACATTCAAGTTTACATGTTTGTTCAAGTTCCATGTATGGTATTGTCAGAATTAAGTAAGAATGCATCTTCAGATCAAAGTTTGCATTTTCTACATTAAAATATCACTGCCTTTCAGACATTTGCTGGAAATGGCAAATTTCCTTTCTTTGCAGTACCCTCATTTCCCAGCTACTGTGCTGGGGGGGGGGGACGACGACCAACAACCCAACTCACAGAAACCAGCATCACAAGCATACCTCAATCTCCATTTAGCCAGGCATTTCCAATGTGTTAAACGGAAAGGAGGCGGGAGTATAGCTCTGTATAACTCGACTGTCGGAGGACTGTTTATGTCATCCTTGCAAGAGATCATGCCTTAAGAAAATGAGCCTCAGGACAGTTCTTTCACAGAATCTTATATAAAAACAGATCTGTTTTGTCAATATTGAAGTGAATATCTTATAATAGCACCTAACACACTTTGGAACTTTTTGTTCTTTTTTTTTTAACCATAGGGATGACTAGAACACAGCATCATGGTCTGGCACTTCTTAAAAAAACAAAAACAAACAACAAAAAACCCCACCCAAAACATATGCTGTATAGTAATAACTTAAAAGGAAAAGAAATCAGCAGTTCAAACAGTTGAAAAATATTTTTAGTGTGCAGAAATTCAAACTGACTTCTTGGTGCTGCTGCTTCTTCTTCACGCTATGATTTAAGACAAGTTCAACTTCAGCCCACATTTTATTAGCCTGCGCACAAATCTCTCGCTCCTTGGGCAACGGTTGCTAATACAGGCTTCTCAGTTATCTCCCACCCACCTCAACCCCGCTTTTATTTTTTAAACTGAGCGGAGAATCAGCTAATACAATATGCAAACTCAGAGATGGTTCTGAATTATAACTTGTCATGGTCCTGTTAAACAGCTGAAAAATGCAACAGAATTTTTGTTTACTTTCACAGTTCCATGTGATGCCTACTATTTTAATCCATGCTTTCCTATCAGTGCTTCATCTTCTGTCTCGCTTTCACAGGGGCCTGTAATGGTAACAAAAGAATCAAAGCATACCGGCCAATATGCTGCCCTGACCATTACATAAAGGACAAAGTATAGTGGTTGTCTTGGATTTGGGCTATTAACGTTATGGGGAGATACTGATTTTGAAGATGCAAACCTAAACATTCCCACATTTTAAACAATTTTTATATTTGGCAGAGACTATTCCACTTTTTCTGTCTTCACGTTGTGACATCTCCTCCAGAACTTGTAGGTTGAGAAACAACCGTAGAAGGTTGTACTGGTAACATTTCTAACTCAGATTCACGTACAAAGATGACTGCATCGCCACTTACATTGATTAAACACTGGGCCTGAAGAAAAAAAAAAAAAAAAAAAAAAGGACGATACGCAGTTACCAAACATTAAAGAATTATCTATTTTATGTTTACTGATATCTGCTAGATGTAACTACACAGATAACAGAAAAGTCGACAGAGATCAGAGAAGGACAAATTATTAGAATTTATTAGTGAGGCAATCCCTGCCATATTTCCTTTTATATCTACTCACTTGTGTGCTATCAAACACGTAGACAGATTCTTGTAAGACCACCACAAATGATGAAGTATCTGGGTAGCTGTACTTCCTTTCACTACTGTGTTGAACATATTTCATGTACCAAAACAACCATATTCAGTTGTCACCTTTATTAATAAAGTTTTATCCCTTTATGTCCAAAATGGAGCATTTTGTATCAGCAACTCCACATAAAAAGGATGAAAATCCTAACACTGCAACATCAGAAAAGCTAAGTAAGTGCAGCACTACTATTCTACTGTTTCCTACAATTTAATTCATTCTAGTGAACTTAGTACTTTTACCCATTTGCGTATTTATGAAGCATATTTGTAATTTCGTGCTGAGGTGTTCAAGAATGCTCTTGGCTTCTTTAAACAGGCATTATGATGAGAGATCCAGAAGTGTTATGCAGACATAGCTCTAACAGCGTTCTTGTTTTCTAAATACATAAAATTTATATTTGTGTCATACCAGCCACAATAGCATTGTTACTCCATATAATAATTTACCTGATTTTTGTTTGGATTCTCCATAAAAACACACTGCTTCATTATGTATGAGACAACGGCATTGCCCCCTAAAGCTGCAACATGAGCTCTCACCATTGCAAACACTTCAGCAATAAAAGCATGGAGAAAACCACTGACACCACCTTCCTAAAATGGAGAAAAAAAACCAAACCAAGAACATTTTATGTTAGGCACTGCTACAAGATGCTGAATACTTTTATTACATTTTTATCAGCTGAATATTTCAGTGAATCCTAAATGGTATATTGTACAGAACTCAAAAGCTATTCACTGTTTAATGGGTCACAGTTAAAAATCAGACCAATGGAACTTACCGTTTGAGGAAAAGAATCAGAAGTAGGTTATTCATTTGTAACTGGTATTCTTTGTAGTCAGTGTATTACATATATTCATACTTTTCAGACATTCCTACACCTCTGCAGGAACATGTAATATACCACTGACAGCTGAATAATGAGTTTTTCTTTCATCAGAAAGGATACTACCCATTTTTTTGAAAACCGGGACGCAGATAAAGAATAATTTCTACTGAGGATTACGAGAGATTCAGACTTCTTGGAAATTATTGGTAAGGAGTGGCCGTTACTTTTGGTCACTGCAACTTCATGTATGCTAATGACCATCATTCGTTCTCAACATTCACTAAAGAAATGATCCCTCAAAATACAAAGTAAGCAAGGGACAGAGCAGAGACTTGACAAGCAAGCTATTCAAGTTTTTTTTCCCTTGAAGCCCAAAAGAATTTCTGGCCATCCTGCTTAGTGAAGTTTTTTGACTTAATGGTGCTTGTGGGGGATTTTTGCTTCTTTGGTACCGAGCTGAGTAGTTTAAATTGCTGTGAACGGAGAAGGAAAACAATGAAGCATGTTTATTTTCTAGACAATACTTAGGAAAGAACATGAGCAACTACATTGGCGGGGGGAAACCCAACACACAAAAACCAGGCAACGAACCAAAAAAAATAAAAACCCACAGAAAAAAACAAGGAAACAAACTGATGAAACAGAGCTCACTATTGGTTAAAAATATCTGTAAAATTTCAAAATGAAAGTGAAAGGCAAGACCACTAGACTTCCCACGTGTGTGTGCCACTGGAGAAAATGAAAGAGGTAGGTAGAAGAGGGGGCTAACTAAGCCAAACTTCAACAAATACGGACTGCCCTCATATCTGCTGGAAGAAGTATGATCTGCCCTGAAAAGACTCATAAAGACATTAGGAAACGTATCTTGGGAGGAAAATTAACAAACGAAAGGCAAGTATAATTCCACCAATCCGAGCATAAAGCATGAATGAAGTCAACTGCAGCCAGAAATCAAAATTTCAATACAAGTTTGTCATTCCTCGTGACATTTTGATTTTGTCCAAGTGTTTTAATAGTTACAGCAACTGATGGGGGGAAAAAAAAAATCTGTAATATTATAAACCTAATACAAAAGTTGATGACAGCAGTTAACAAAAGATTATAAATATCCACCTGTAAATGGCAAAACCTAAAAGCAATGGATAAATTTGACTTAAAATTATCATTAATTTTTGAAGCACAGTGCCTGGTATATACTTCAGCTTATGAAAGCGTTCATAGGGCCTCAATATTCTGTAAACTACCATAAGCAAAATATAAAGCAATACAAACATAAACACTGCTAATTATTTTTCTGTAGAATCTGAAACACATTGCTCAAGTTGGATATAATGACCACTCTGTTTTGACCCTGTTACAGCCTCAGGGCAATACTGTGCAACTAGTATTAAAACTGGTTTGTGACTCAGCCTGTGCAGCTGGAACAGATTTAAATCAGCTGCCCTGGGTGCTAGACATTGCAGACTGACAGTAGCACAGAAACTGTACAACCATCCCAACTTTATGGAGGGGTTGAATCAAATACTTGAGCAACCTACCTCCGCTGAGATTGGCTATCGTAGTTACCAAAGCTTGCTTATCAGCTATTTAATCTGTATCTACAGAAGCTGCAGTTAGTACAGAAATGTCATGTAACCATTTCCCTCATCATACCATATACATCCTTTTCAAATGCTGTCCTTTTTGCATAGATTTCTCAAGTTAAAAGGGGCCGTAACTTGCAAGATCCAAACAAGATGTTTGTCTGATCAAAGTTCCTCTGGAGAGCTCGCAACTCATTTTTATGAAGGCTGATCATTTTTATTAACATCTGCTACGTAGTTTTATCAATGTGTAATTAACAAGAAACAGCATACTCTTCAGCATTGACAAACCAGGCAAGAGGTCCATTCTATTTCTGTGGCTGGAAACTGTAGCAGAAGGATGCACCTACTTCCCAAAAGGACAGAAAAATGATAAGGAACACGTCTTGCGTTTTTGCATTCTCAGAGGAGTATCTGTTGTCCAGATCCAGACTGGAGATCATTGTTTGAGTATCACTAGCTACACCCTGTAAGCTGCTTGTGTGGTTATATACTCTACGGCACGCTTTTTAGATGCTCATCACACAGAGCTATGTTACTGAGAATGGAGAGAATGTTATATTAAAAATCAGCATAAATATTATATATGATATGGGAAACCTGGTATTAACCAAAGAATTCTAAAATCCAAATACACTGTGAAAGTTCATCATTGAGCTTGCTAAATGAGAGAAGAATGGATTTTCTTTTTCTTTTTTTCTTTTTTTTTTTTTTCCATTTAAATTAATCTCGGGTTTGGGTTCAAATGATCCCAACTACCACTGCTGGTCAAAGACCTATTTTTTCCAAATAGTTCTGTTTAAGAACTCACTGGTTTAGTGTTATATCCAAATTCAACAACAATGGCAATGGTTAAGTAACCCCTTTCTAACACTGCTAAACACAAAGCAGCTCTATATGCTCTATGACAAGAGCAGTGCAATGTGACTTACTCCCCACTCAGCACCTCTCTCAAGTGACAAAAAACTCTATTCCCTTGCTGTGCCATACCTCAACTCAAACCTCTTCAGATATTTACTTGTGATTGTTATGATTAACAAAGTGTGCTAATCCCTGATATACAGCTCACCTCACGCAAAGAAGTGGTTTCTCGTATAAAAAACATGTTGATTATCCCAAGATATTTGGTTATTTTTGCCCCAGGTAGAAAAGAAAGAGGTGTCATCTTAACAACTGAGACGGTAGAATTGGTGCATGATGGAACAGAACGGTGGCGTAAGTATCCCTCAGCCAATGGACTTGCTTTATCAAGTGAAGCAGCTAAAAAGATGGAAAAAAAGAAGAGAAAGTAACTATCAAGTAAGATCGATCACTGTTTCTCAAAACACAAAAACTCTTCTTTATGGTTTCCAAATAGCTTGGTGACAACATTCAGCTGCCTGTGATGCTCAGCCATATCATGTGAGAAAGGAAATTATCATGCAATGCATGCAAAAGGAGACAAAAAGCTGAAATGGAATTTATTTGGAAGAGTGGCATTCCTGCAAAGGAAAACATTGAGGCGAGTAGCTGCACATACAACAATCAGTTATAAAGTGAAGGTAAAGAAAAAAGTGCCAACATTTTGGAATACGTATTCTGCTGGAGGAACAAATTACAGGAAGTGTGAAAGTTGTTGTGTTTCCCCAGTGCAGCATTTTCCATTAAAACAGATATTAATCTCTGCTAATTTAAGCAAGATAGTCAGACCTGCGGCCAAAGAACTACTGAAAAATAACTCACCACTTGCTAATTTAGTGACCATTGCCTTGACTGTCACCTTGGTGATTGCTTCCTGTTTCTCACCCAAAATTTTCCAAGATCATACATACACCTACATCCATGCAGTGTATGTTATATAATTAGTAGGCGTACACATTCATTGGTAACTAATTTTTACTAAGTGAACAGAAATACTGTATTTTGCTTTTTATGATACTGGTTCATAAACCCTGTATTAGTTAACAAGACATTAACAATGTCGGCAGTTTTCACACTCAGGTATTCATTCTACATGTGATCTGCAATACTATTGCTGGGCAGGAAACTCCACTATTCACCACTGGGAAATCAGAGATATGTCTCAGATTATCATAACGTGGTAGAAACAGCCGCCTACTTGTCTTAATTGATCCGCGCCTTATGGTCTGAGCTTTCAGTTTAATGAGCTCTATCCAGCTGTTGCATCTGTCTGCAAAGGAACTGTAATCAATTGACGTTGCTGAAAACACAGACAGAAAAACAAAAGAAAAAACAAAGAAAAAAAATATGGATGATGTCTCTTGCTCATCTCAATGCTCCTTTTGAGGAAGCAATTATTTGTGTCTGAGAGAGAACAAACATCCCTTTCCAGGTCTGTTTAAAGGAAAAGTTACAGTATAGGTTTGGACTTGTCCAAACCAGTGTACCGATTTCTGGTGATGTCCCAGCTGTGAACCAACTGCCTGACTGGGACTTCATCACTGAAAAAACATGCAAATACAGTCATTAATGACTTATGCTCGATTATTTTTTTTTAATCTCATTTTAGGTATTAACTTCTGGCTTCTTTAACTTTATTTAAGCCTTGTTTAATTTTAATTTTCGTTGCTATTCTTTTCCTCACGAAGAACTGCTGATCGTGATTTAAACTTCCTATCTATCTTTATCAATATCTGACCTACAGACTGAAAAAAAGCTTTGGTGATGAGGATAAGAGTCACAAGCTGAAACAACACCTCGGTTTTAAACACAAATGAATTTTCCTTCCAAAACGCTGTCCTCCTTCCCCCAACATCCCCCCCTGCAATATCCCCCACCCAATTATCATTACAGTGAGAAGCAGAGTTGTTTCTGCTATGACTTTTGGTATTAGTTGCAGGGGTGTTTGCGTATCTTTAAAAAAAATAAAGTTTTGCAAACACCGTTTCTTCATTATCTTGAAGAAACGGAAGAACACATGCTAACTTCAAATTAACACAAGCAAAAAAAGCTCTCTCTCAAGGAACTAATTTTCTGTCAGATAAAGTGATATCAATATATCTGACAGAGACACACTGTTGTTATTAACAAATCTGACTTTTGTAATTAAAAAACACATCAAAATATTATGACACCGTTAAGCCACACCAGAGCATGCATTCTCAGTTAACTAGTAAACACTTCCTGGATTAAGACACATCCAAAAAGAGTATACCAATATCCCAAGAATGCTCATTCTGTTCTGGCATATGGCTAAATTAAGTAAACTCACCTCTCTGAGCAGCAGGAATACCTGTGTGGGAACTTGCACCCTCCAGGACTTCTAACAAGATAAAATTAATTCCATTCAGATAGTATAGGAGCAGAGTCATGTAGTACAGGACAACAGCTTTCTTCTTATAAAAAAATTTTTTTAGAGTAAAATATGAGAAAAAAATCTTCTATATATACACTATACTATGTACTTTGATAGCACATAATAAATTGGTATAAATAATTAACTTCACTAAATCTGCCTTGCAAATTATAATATGATCATTTACTAAAGGTCATTACTGTATAAGGTTGTATACAAATATTTTTAAAATAACAATCTTACAGAAAAGTATGTAAAAAAGGTATCAATATATTAAATAAGCTGCTAAGTAAATGTAACTACAATGAAACCTCGAGTCTACTTGTGATGAAATGACAGATGAAATAACTACCTAGTTGAAAGCCTCTAAGGTGATGTACAGTACAATAGGGAATGTGAAGAACATCACAAAAAGTGATATATGTGGACAGGCTACCCTCTACTGGTCAGTGCCCATTATACAAGTAGCACTGTCTAGTAACAGTGAAAAAGACACCAGTCAGGTATTTCTGGATAGCTCCTCTTTTTGAAAATGAAAGGTTAACAGTATCATGTCATCTATTAAAGTTAAGCACACACAAATGCATAAAAATAAAAAAAAATACAAAGAAATAAGAATATTATTGCTGAAAATACAAATAAATGCGGTAGGGACCCTCCTTTACACAACTTATGTAATGGGCAAAAAAGGGAGCTCTAACATTTTAGTAAAAGAACATTTACAATAATTCACAGACATTACATTTCCTATCACTAGCCATTTTGGTGGGTAGATAATCCAACAATGGAGAAGGAAGTAAAGACAGCTGATTTCAATTAATGACGGCCTAATTTTTAATACAGACATAGAACAATTGTGACAACCATTCTTGAAATGCAGCTCTATCTCAGGTAAAATAAAGCAGCTGTTTAACAGCTAAAACATGCTGCACTGTACAAATTGTTTACTACGCAAGTTTAGGCTCCTTTCACTTAAAAAAAAAAATTACAGGCAATTTTTCTCAGCTGAACAACCAGTATTTGCTAGATAAAGTATTTCCCACCGTGAAAACTATGAGATTAATTTAAGGCTGACAATACATGGAGTTATTTTATATGGGCCATTTACAGAAGCAAAGCAGTATGAGGCAAGCCTAATTATTAAGTAATTTATAATTCTTTAAGTCAAATGACACCCAACACCCAGTGGTTTGCAGCATTTTCAATACTCTAAATGCAAAGATAGAGGAAATCTATCTAGACAGGAAAGCTACAAAAGAATATATACAGAATGATTAGCCAACCCATCTTATGTGACTCTCAAAAAAATTTGACTTTAGGAGCGAACATATCCATTATGCTTAGGTAGCAAAGAATATTTAAAGCATGTGAAAGTACAGATATTTTAAAGCTACTCCAACAATGAAAGAGCAGAACTCAAAATCAGTAAATAACAGTAGTTCAGCATTCTTCCATTTAACTGACCTTTAGCTGGTGAGAATGGTTGAGAAGCAAGGGGATCAGAGCAAAGTTCCAATGGAAACTGTAGCTGTTCTTCATTGTCTGTAGATGCTTCAACAAAGAAAACATACCCGATTGATAATTAACCCCCAAAATAAGATTTGCCAGTAAAAATAAGCACTACAGATTCAATTTAGTCAGGTCTGACTGGAACAGATTTTTTCACCATATGCATATAGTGATGCAGTTCTGCATAAACAGTTAGATGTCTGACAATAAATCCAGCTGCAAAATTGAACAGAACCTGCGTTCCGTTGAACAAGATTTGATTTAGTATTTTCAGGAAAAAATATTAAGTCAATTCATGTATTTTAGATTCGATTCTGAAGTTGGATCTGAGTTAGCTATACATTAAAGTAAAAAGTAACGTGATTTATTTCACATAAAAGAAAACAAACAATTTACTGTTACTATTTAAGAAGTAAGGTATAACTAATGTTTTAGAACATATGGCTCTGTTCTACTACCGAATTCCATTCTTCAGAATGGAGTATCTTCAAAGTTCTGTTTAAATTCCCATATCCAGATTGCATACATATATTTCTAGCATAAGATGGTGCTTCATTAGCAAGATGACATACACAGATTGCAGTAGTCTCTTCTATTCCCTCCATAATGCTATATGCTTCACTGATCTCCAAAAATATTACTGACCTACTTAAGGGTTTTCTGGAGGTTTTTTTGAAGTATTATGAATAATTTATTTTCTGCCTTCTTGAAGTAAGGACAAAATTTGCTACTTATAAGAACAAGTATTCTCTAATGACTTACACCACGTGTTTCAAAATACAGGGGAAATGTCATCATCTGTTACACTAATTTTTTAGAGAAAAATATTCGAAGAAAGGTGGTACATGGAATAAGGAAATAACAAACTTTTTTCATGTTACTGTAAGTTTGTTGATTACGTACAAGCAAATATCTAATACTTGATAAGTCATCCTGCTGGAGGTCACATATATGAACTCTAAAAACCTCTATGTTATGACTTCACAATTTTATAGAACTTCCCTGTAAAAATGTGTATATGTAACTGAAATTAGAATGTAGACTCATTATGTACTGGGGAAAAAAAAAGGAAAGAAAAAGATTATCTCTTATCTTTACATGCCTCACAACATTTACCTCTTTGCTGTGATTTTTCTGTAGGGACTTTGTTGGCTTGTAATGCTTGGTTTTTGTCAAATGTAATTGCAACAGCTGTGACTGCAATCTGCAAATCAGAAATATATGGCATATTAGGTAACTTAATCTCTTGTGCAATCTGCAAAAATAATTTTGCAAAAAAGCCAGCTTTTTCCATAGAAAAATAAGGGGGGGGGGAAATCATCTCAGTAGACATATTAAAAACCCTTCACAGCAGAGCATAAAAGGTAATACTAAGGTCCGATGTTGGAACATACACCTAACAGTGTTTGTCCCACATTTATGATTTTGTTCATCAGTTCTTTCCTTCTTTCTTGGTGAACCAACACAAAAAAGAATCATAAAAACTCATTATCATTGTATTTGTAAGAAAGAGAGAGATGTTTAATTGATCACAAGAATGATGCTATACTTCTAACAAAAACATTTTATTTAAAAATAATGAAGCATATTTCATCATCTTGAAACTGAAAGGAAAAAAAAAATCAGACAATTATAATGTCAGCATACTTAGAAAACTAGTGTGCCATATTCTTGTAGTGTATGTGGTTACACCTTTTAATGTATATCTAGTCAGCGCTTTTCATTTGCCATCTAACTAAAAAGATACACACTATTAAGATGCACTGTGCTCATGAAATGCCATGTAGTCCCATGATTCTCAAAACTGGTGAACTCCATAGGTCATCCTTTTTCTTCACCGAAGATTATGGCCCTAAGTTTTACTTCAGAATTCACCAGACATACTAGTAAATGAAATCCTAGCCTAGTTTACTCTGAGCAGCAAATGTTAATTAAAGGCCAAAACTGGCATGCCTACATGCTGAAAGTCAAAAGAAGCAGTTTACTTACTTGAACTAATTCATCTTCTGGTAGAGCAACTGTAAAATTTACATGACAAAGGCAGCAGGGAACCATAGATCGTAGTTTAAAATATAAGCTCTGTTGAAGACAAGAAATTATTTGTGTTACGCTAAAAAAATGCATGGTTTATTTCAGAGAAATTAAAGATCAAAACTCTTTTCATAATAGAAATCATCTAATCATAGTAATTTTTTCTTGAAGAAGAATTACAAGTGTGAAAATTCAGGATAGAATGCAATCTACTGTGTAGCAGTCTTTCTATTTGTTTCTACAGTACGCTACCAATCAAAGGACTCATTCCAATTCAAAAAGCTTTGGAAATCCTTAATATACTAAGAAGGCTGAATCTATCTTTAGAGTAGCTTGCAAACTAATTACAGACACTTTGTAGTCTAATTCTGAAAAGTAATTATGAAAAAAATGTTATTTTCAGTATAGCCTGATTTTACTTCGCTTCCATTTGAACAATTCAAAAAATGTTTGAAATAAGATTCTTACCTTCAACAGATTCTCACAGAGATCATTAAAGTTCTTATTGAGGGTTTGATTTGTTAGGTTAATGTTGCTTAATCTGGATACTCTTACTGCTGTGAACATCTGAATTAGAAACAAACACACTTATTTTTTTTCCAATATATGCCTGTATGTTATATTAAAAACAAAAAAAATTCATAAAGAAGGCAAATAATGCATAACATGGGGGGCAGGGAGAGGGAGAGGGAGGGAAAGAAAAGGAAAAAACTGTAGCAAGAGTAAGTCAAGTAAAGTGCTTACTGCTCATGAAATTTTACAAACAAAAGGCAAGTCTTCTGTGAACTAATGTATATATGAAACAAGTGATTAAGCAAGATATGAAATACTCTATGTTCTTTTTACTTGCTTCATAAAGGAGTCATTCTACCTGCTACGTATTTTGTTAACTGCTGTTGAAAATTATATGTTAATTATGTACAATAATGTAGACAATAATGGAATGTCATATATACACAGGCAATCCCATCAACCTGAGAATATGCTGCTGGTGCAGTCATATTGTTTTCAGGTTGGAGCTGTGCCTCTGCAAAGCACAGTCTTGCATTGTGCCAATTAGGTGTAAAAGCTCGCTCAGATAAATCTGTTTTAACTCTGTACAACACAATTCAGTCTCGTATAAACATGACCAAAATATTTAAACTTAATTATAAATAGAATTTTCCTCTACTGACTGGATTGGCTTTATCTAATTCTTATTCATCTTAACCCACTAATGTTATATATGCAGTATCTCATACTAAGTAACAGTCAACAATTTGTTTCTTTTAAGAGGCTTCAAAATCTAGCCAAGCTCTTAAAAATGCCCAAAACCTTAAAGTTCATATTTACTGTAATTATTTTCTAATTTTTGTATTTTTGTACCAGGTTCTCTGTTACATAACAGCACTGAAAAAAACACAAATAGGTTCTCATACCATATTTTTCTTACTACTTTTATTTCTAACACAACAGTATCCTTTTAATTTATCTTTCAAAATTAGTGATCTCTAACGTATATTTAAATTACTACAGCATATTTCAACACAACTTGGAAAAAAAGATTTCATTTTCTTTGAATAACCTTACTTGAATTTCTGGTGTCCAGTTATTTATACCAGGCATAATTTCTGTGTTGCAACTGTAAAAACCTGTAAAGAAAATATTTGGGGAAATCTATGTTGCACACTGAAATATAAAGATAATTTTAAAGAAAAATATGTGACCTTACTTGACGTTTTACAAGTATTCTCCCTCACGTGTTTTTGAATATTGAATGATATATCAGAAATAAGACCAACATTCAAAAAACAAACGTAGCACCTGAAGAATACAATATAACATACAAAAGAAACACATGCTTTCTGTTATTCGTACTGCAGTGAAAAAATGGATAGAAAGATGGGACTCACCACTTCTAAAACACTAATTCACTACAGAATTCTTATTCTCAATATTTCTTCAACCGCCAAAAAGCAAGGCCAGAAATATCACCATGTTGAGGAACGTGACAGAGGCTACAATGGCATGAAGTGCAACAGTGACAGTTGCTCCCCATGGAGACTGGGTAACTCACGTCATCTGATACTAAGACTAATTGGTGAGACACGCTCCCTGACGGCTTCATGGAACCGCTCCTTGTGGAACCCAAACAAGAAACTCCTGACTAGTTGGTCCTCAGCAGGGAGAAGCGTTCAAAGACATTATTTAGCTCTGATCAAGATATACTTAAGCATTCTTGTATGAAGGGCAAACACCCAAAATCCACTACTGCTCTGCCTAGTTTCTAATAGACAAACTATGTATAAATGAGGAAACTTACTAAAAAGGTGTGACAGGAAAAGCTAAAAGCTAAAAACCTTTGACAGACAGCATAGAGATGCTTTAAAGATACTACCTAGAGACCGAGTGCAAATATGTAGCACTTACTAACAGAGACTTGAAAAGACAAAAAAAAGAATAAAGTATAATTACTAAACAGCAGGGTAAGAAAAGTTATAAACAGCAAATAGGCAATGCTGAAAATCTAAAGATATAGCTAAATGAGCACAAAAGAGAAAAATCTGGTAGGGCCTACGTAAATGCACAAAATAAGCTAGAAAAGAAATTGTGTAGCAGCTTGCGGAAGGTATAAATATTAATAGATTTTCTTAACATCAAAAGCAGAAATCTTGTTGAAGAGTCAAGTAAGATATAGAATGATATGCAGAGATGACAACATGAGCAGAAAACACACGGGTTTTTTACATCAATGTTCACCATGGTAGTGGAAAAACAGTCCCTTGTTTATTTTCCATCAGAGAACCTGCCTTAAACAAAAGTGTCTGAAGGAGATATTGAACAAATAGGTAAATGGAAAATAAGGATTCATATAAACAACAGGAAAGCCAAAAGATGAAACAGCTGACTAATCGGCATTGAACTCTAACTTAAAATTACCCCACTACCAGAGGAAAGGATTCTTTAATCTTCACGTAGCGAGGTGCTTTTAGTGATTGGGACCTACTAATTTGCCTAGTACAGGTATCTGTATTACTGGCCCATAGAAGCTATTCCAGAAAATGCAGTTCATGGGCGGATGGAAAAACAAGACACCGCAGAAGAGCCGATACCACTTTTCTAAATAACAGTCACGGCTCACAAGCTGTCAACAAGCATGTAGACAAAAGGCATCTGACTGATACAGTCTACTTTGGACATCGAAAAGCATTTGATAAGATCCTTCACCAAGACTCTTTAAGAAACTAATATGCTGAGGGGTAGAATGGAGTACCATTGAAGGAAATACAATTATTATAAGACTGTAAAGAGAGGGTCAAAATAAATGTTCACTTTTAACAGTGGAGACATCTGTAACTCAGGATTGTATGCTTCAAACATATTCGTAACTTATCCGCAAAAGAGGATAAAATAAGGTGACTGCTGATGGCCTTATTTTAGAGTAGTAAAATCAACTGCAGCAGGACCTAACCATGGATAATCGATGAGGAATAAAAGATTTGGTGATAATAATACATAATTATGACAAGGATAGTTCTGAGCTCAACAGTACTGAAAATTATAAAAACTGATACCAATTATTAGGAAGGGAACAGATATGTGCTCAGAAGAAACATGGGGAAACTCACAAAAGTAAGAGAGGGAGGACAAGGACAACCAAAGGTACAGAGCAACTTCCATATAATGGGCAACTACGTTAGCCCCTTATCCAGATCCAGAAGTTCCATCGAGGAGGATATGAATGATATCTATACAACCACAAATAGCATAAAGAAGACTGATACAAAGCAATGCTTCGCTGTTCTTCCCAATATAAGAAAAAGGAAAAACCAAAGAAAGTTAGTGGCTGATACAAACCAAGCGTAAGAAGCCGGCTCTTACATGGGTAGAGATCCTGATGCAAAATTCTACGAACACTGAAGGCACACATGGGCTCAAAATGCAAACAGCCAAATGCACAGAAAAGTTTTAGAAAGGCTACTGTTTACAAAGACAGTAACGTTCTTTCAGGATGCTGTTGAACTATGAACACTATTCTGTGGCATTTTTTTTTCCATTGCTTTTACATTAATGCAATACGCATTCTCACCTGATCCCTATCAGCAAGCAGACATTGAATGACTCAGTACACCTCCCCCTATGGTGGGTTCTTAAATAATTTTTAAATGCAGGCAACTAAATGGACACCTCACAAAGTTCTATTGCCAGCAATGCAGCCCCAACATTCGTATTCGTACTGTGAAGTAAAAAGACATCGATTTCAAGTCTCATGATTGAATTTTGAAAATTATTCACTTTAACCAGTTTTATGTTCTCGAGTTGCAACACTTTCTAAAAATACATCTATAAAAAGCACCAAAGAAATTAGAAAACACTCTATTTCTATTACTTGACTTTACTGCCTTCTACAGAAAATGACCAATGCTAACTTGGATAAAAATGCTGTGGGTGATTTAAGAATTGCAAATCATTTTGGACTTGCTTTTTTTAACAGCAAAGACTACAAATGCAGTGAACACAAAGACTTAAATTGATAGCATGGCACAATCACAAAGCAAGGAAAATACAAATGCACTTGTTGAACAAGAGTGCTGTAAGGGTAAATTGCTCACTTTAAATAACATTCTTGGAATAAAACACCAGTATGTCACATTATATGGCTACAAATACTTAAAGAACATTCTATTCTCTGTACTTTACTTTCATTGACCCTGAAACCTACAAATTAGCCATTCAGTCTAAAAATCTTCAGAAACTGGTATACTAGTAGAAAAGGTCCAATTGTTATACCCATATGAAGTAACAACAAATTTGCAACAGTACAAATCAGTGAACTACAAAATGCCACACAAATACTGTGTTTATTCCAGTTTTCAATAAGCAACAATCCCCATAAAAGGCTTAATGACTTGTTTTTCACAGGTATATCTGACAAGTTAAACACTTCACTGTTACTCTTGAACTTTTTTTTTTTTTTTTTAATAAAAACAGTTCTATTTTGTCATTTTGCAGCCTACAGTATAAATTAGAAAAATATGTTTTTAACTATACCAGAAGGTGGTGGAACATCTGTCAGTAGAGAATGTACATCTTCCATTGCATCTGTATCATCAATCTAGAAAAAGGAATAACTGATAAAAATCATGTTGCTGTTCTAGTCAGAAGTCTCAGAAAGATGCAAGAACTTTGTCATCAAGAGATCTGTATCTGGCAGCTAAGTTGAGATTTTTAAAAAGGATTCCATCAACCAGTCCTCTGAATCTTAACTAGCAGCCTATGATATGCTTAACACTTGAAAAATAGTTCCCTTAATTAAATTGTATTAAAAATAAAGCAATGTGCACAGAACACAGAAACTGCAGTAGATAAGACAAGAATGATAAAAAGAGAATTTTTAAAACAATTTAAAATGCTGAACAAGGTTCCACACAAACACTTACAACTTTTTCCAGCTAACGACCTTTGGCTACTAGAGCTCCAGGTCTGTATTATATTGATGTGATCATTCTCTGCCTATTCCAATGACACATAAAAATCTTTCCAGGACTTTAAAAACCTTGCTTAGTATGAACAGCAGAAAATCAAATAGGAAAACGTAAATTTGGGGATTATGAGTTTTTCCTATCCAAATAACCTCTACTCCATCCAATCTTAAAAGACTTTTGTTATTTTAGATCAGACTGAGAGCATATCTGCCCTGCTACCTTCTGTAAATATTTCTGTGTCATGTGTCTTTAGGTTCATTTTGCCCTATTGATCTGCAAGAGATCCAAGTTTACCTCTAACTTCCAACATTTTCTTATCAAGCATTTTGGAAATTGGTTATATTTTAACTGCGGTATTAAAGGGTTCTCTGTCATGTATTGTTTCCCCTTCTCCCTCTCAAAATAAGAGGAGTCTCTTTCTTCCTCAAAAAAAGACGACAGCCTTACCTCTCATAACTGCCTTCTCAGCACCTCTTAGCATTTCCTCATCACAGTGGATTTTTTACCACTTTTTCTTACATATTTCCAGTGAACAATGATTTTACTCTTGAAAGGTCAGAGTCAGGAGCTTCACTAAAGCTCCTGGAATATTGTTTCTGATACCCAATTTCATAACAAAGACAGTAGTAAGTGGTTCCACAGCTGAAAAGTCCTTTTTTCTATAAATAAAGATTGAACTACCAAAACACAGGAACACATATTCTAGGACCAATACATTCACGTAATGTAAACCAGTAAATGACGGTCCTTAAACATCAAATCTTATTTGTCTTGCTAAGTTTAGTACCATTTATAATGTACTCTTCTTGCTAAGTTTAGTACCATTTATAATGTACTCTATAGTACACTACAGTGTACTTACATTTTTCCCTTCCTCATGGAGATCTCCTCTTATCCCCCCAAGTGCATATACTACAGTTAATAAATAAGGTAGAAGGAAGAATTCTCCAAAACTGTAAAAAAAAGAGCTGAACTCTGCTTGCAGTATATAATGCAGTCCTTAACCAGCTGATCTTTGCTTTTAACATATCAAGCTTCTTTATGAGGCAACTGGACAGAAGTAGTATGCCAAGCTTTTATTATTGCTACCTCTCTTCTATTTCACAGCCTTTAGAAGTGAAATTATGTTTTTCTGGTATTTTTCATAACTTGTCCAAAGGGTCTCTTGCAGTATAACAGTCTTTGGGTTGGGGTTTTTTTTAATGCCTCACACAATCCTCTATTTTTTACAAAGGCATTCGATCCTTTTTGCATTTATCAAAGTATTTTCTGATTGGCTCATCCATTTCAATACCGTGCCTCAGAGAGCATCTATCATAAGTTTTGTTTTGAGGATACAATTCCAATTCCAATCCTGTCAGTCTACACAGATGATGATATTAAAACAAAAACCTGTTAAGACCAGCTGCAAAAAAATTCTTGATGAAAACTGTCTTCGTTTCTTTTTAATGTGAGAGTTAACTAGCATCAAAAGTCCTTTTAGGGACTTCCCAATTTACTCACTTTGATCCTAGTATACCTGTAATACGCTGGAGAGCAAAAATTTACTCAAAGAGCAGATGCACCAACCAATCTCAATTTATTATACCAACCTCTCCCAACCTGTTATTTTTTCACTCTCCTTTCTTACCTCTGTTTTCAAATGAACTGCTGTTATTACAGCGTGCTCTCATTCTCCCTATCTACAACCTTTCTTCCAGATTATTTTCTATTAAGAAGGTTATTTGTGAAGATTAACATAAAAGAAAGTCTTGAATGTACCTCAGGCTGTAATTTAGTTAAATTGTTTTCTTTTTCTTAGTCTAATACAGGTATTTGTAATACCTGTATCTACAAGAAGATGATCAAAACTCTAGCCTCTTTAGTACTTGGCTCCTTTCCTTCAAACTTGTACAGTGTTAAAATCACATCTTTGAATTTTAGTGAATAGAGAGGTAAAAAAAATCTATGTTCTTTATCTATAGGTGTTGTTCTTGTTTCTAGTTGTAGCTGTAAAAAGAATTGGAAGGTATTCTCTGAAGTTTTAAATTCTTGAACTCTGAAAAGCATCAGCTGAAATTCAGGAAAGCAAGTCTTCTTTTATGTGCTCTCAACACATGCGTTTTTTTGAATGCTTTGAATATTACCAGTTCTGGAAACTAGTAATTCTGAATATCCAACCGAAGAGCTTTGAAACGGGAAAAATATACAAGCTTTTTTGCTAAATACAAAGTGCGACAACACAGAACCTCAATGTTTATAGAAATATATCTAAGTTTTGGATCAGTCATGACTGCTGCTTGAAGTAGGCAGAAGGGCATTTCTTAAAAGCTCTTAGTTATTATTCTAGATATTGCTACGTGTTCATGAATAGCAGGGCAATCTTTTTTCAGATATTGTCCCTAGGTGTAATATATTCTATTTGCTTAAAGCATAGCTAAGAAAAAGAGACACAATGCAAAATCCAATACTTAACATCTTCTACTGATACAAAATGGAAAAAAATTATGTACAATTTAAGATGTCTTTGGAGATGAGTAAGAAAACTTTTCTCTGTTTTTTTATATGTATTTCAGGAAAAGAGGAGTATGAAAATGAGTATTGAAAACATTTATCACCTCCAAGACAAAAGCATCCTTCTTCCCATGTGAAAGGTCTAGCTCTGTAACTTCATCAGAGCTTTCTGATTGAGATCTTAATAACCTGGAACGTTGTCTTGGCTCTGGAATGGGAGACCCAATGATTTCTTCAGGTAGCTCCTAAAAAGGATATAAAAATTAACCGTTGTTCTATGTAGCTTAGAAATAATTTCAATTATAAGCAATTTGTTAACAGTTCTAAGAGTGAGAACATTCTGAAAATAATTTTACTGAGAAATAAAGCTAAATAAGTACAAACTGATTTGGATATGTGACTTGAGATCTGAAAATTCCACTAGGTTCCCAAAATACAGTGAAAAGAATCTGTATCTCTATTAAAAAACAACTTATGTTCTAAATGATTCAGTCAATAAGATTCAGGGATATACATGGTGTATCTCTGTTTCACTCAGAATGCTTTATTTTTAAGAATATAAAAGCTTTACTTACTGGAGGATTAATCTCATAAAGTTCCTTGTTTTTGGCTATTGTATCATTTATTTTCTTTTGCATGTGAGATACATGCTGCTCATAGGTGCCATCATTTGGAGTCTTCCCAGCAATCTGAATACCACCAGGTGTTGGCAAAGCTGCTAGATACACACCTGTTGCAGACTTTTTAAAAGTCATTAAGAAAAATGACAATTACACAAGCATGTACTTTAATATTTTCATTTAAAGTTTTCCATAATGCTTATGCTATAATGGACAGCATTGTGACATGTACATACAGCATGATCTCTTCCCATAATAAATGGATCTCTCCTGTTCACTTATGAAAATAACTGCTATTCTTTTAATAAACTCTCTCCTTCTCATAGGTCTTTTCCATGGTGGAGCTCTTAACTTACCTAAAAGTTCCAAACAATGTATGAATTAAAACCTCTGCCCTAGTATATTTTGCATAGGCAAGTGATGGTTTCAAGGATTTAAAACTTGGCCAAACCATTTACAGTATCACTGAAGTTGTGAGAATCCCTTTTTTTTTTTTTTTTTTACAGAAAACAGATCATCAGTTCAGACAAAAGAACATGCAAGCCAGTCAATATTACCCAAGCATCCTCTTACACTGACGCAGGAAGAAGCAGCATACTTCACTTTTCTAAACCCACATGACAGAATGAGGTCAGAAAATACTGTTAAAGAACATTTCTTGACTATCTCTAAGACACTTCCAATCTATCATTTATTTCTTCAGTGCCATCAAAGACGAGGCAACAGACCTTTCTCTTGTTGGCAACTAACCAAAAGATTTATTGAGAGACTTAATTGACCTTATTTGTCATGGAACTGTAATGCAACTTGAGACCGGTATCTCTTTAACAGGACCTTTAAAGAATACAATCATTTTTCTATAATTTATGCCATTAAACCATTTAAAGTTTCTTCTCCTCTCATCCCCTTTTCTAGTAACCTTGTCCTCTAACAGTTTCAAGAGATTCAAATCTTTTTCTGGTGCTGAAAGACAGTCTGTCCTGATTTGTCAACAATTAGACACCTCATTCCTTTCTACCACTTCATTTATTCTTAAAATGACATTTAATCTCTAGTTACTCTGAATTCCAACACTTGTATGTCTGTGTCCTGAAAAAATACTGTAAGAAAGCAAAAGAATCCCAAGTTTAAAACTGTACTTACTGCCAACCCCATCAGCATATTTTCACCCACAGTGATCTGAATTCTCAGCCCAAACAGAGCGTTCATTCCTCTCAGCTTAAGTTTATTCATCAGTTGCGTGTGCACTTCATATTCCATAAATGGCAAGAGATTACTGATAGATGTCGCATTTGCTTCAGCTTGAGCTTTCTTCTTTAGACGGCATAACCTGACAATACAGAACAGTACATGACATCAGCAGATAGACAGTTTTAATGGACTGTTGAAGACTGAAAGTGATCACAGGGTATTTTCATTTTTTTTCCTCATTGTATAACCTAATACAACAATCAGTTTCTTTTTAATGTATTTTAAAATTCTGCAAAATATTAAGTTCTCATCAGGATGATCAAGGCAGACTAAGGCACCGAGTCTCCATAAGTAAGATATGATTTTCATTTTTAATAGGAAACCTTATATTTATATTAACAATAAAAATGGGTAATACTAAGTTTACTTTTTAAAACAGAACAATACATAACCTTCAGCAACATTCAAAAATATTCCCTATCAAAGCAGAATACAAAAATTACAAATACTGTATTTTCATAAATCACTGAATGAAGTCGCGTCTCCTTTCTTAAAACATGCTTAAGGACTGTTATCAGACAGAAACAACATGCATCACACAGGGTTTTTGTCATAATAGTCTGACAGCACCGAGTAACTATGCAACATAAAGAAGTTTTCTACAGATTCCAGATAACCATCTACTAGATGTTTGGCTAAATATATTAACACTCCTATCATATAGAAGCAACTGTTAAAAATTTGCCCTGCTCACTTTTGTCAAGCAAATACTGAAGACAAACACAACTTCTCTGTTATTGCAAATTGTCTGGTATTTGTTAAACACCCCCCCACAAAAATAGATTATTTCAAGGGAAAGTTACTGTGGCCCTTTTCAATTGAGCCTCAGAACTGATGAGTTGTATTCTTCTAGATTGCCACAACTGTAAAATACTGTCAGTTCTTTACAAGAACTCGAGACTGTCTTATCTGAAAATCTGTATTTTCAGCTTTTCTTCTAGTAAGACCCCACATGCAAACATCTGTTTCTGTTGCTGCAAACCTCTTAAACACTTCAGGTACAAGCAAAGGAAATTACATCCATTGGTAGAACTTTTAAAATTCCTATTAATACAAGTTCTTCAAGGCACACTTCAGAATAAAGAAAAAAACAAGTGCCCTCACAGCTCAAGTATTAACCAGACTAAAAACACTTATCTTAAAAGAATAAAAGAAAGAGCACAGAAATCCCATCTCTGACTATATTATGTTAGTCATATTCCACTCTTTGGGTTTAGTCCCATAAGCTGAAATTCAAACCCTACACCAGTGTAATGACTGCCTACTTTCAGTGACAAATTTTCATTCAAAAAGAGCACATGACAATTCTATGTTTTAGTGATATGAACAGATGATGCTTTCTTCTAAGGACCACATTTATTACATGATCAGGAAAACACAGTAATTCACCCAATCATAACAAGTTCACCTCAAAATCTTTCTAACTATAGCTTCAGGTCTTTCTTTTTTCATTTTTTTTTGGGGGGTGGGAATGTTTAAGGAATCATTCTACAGAAAATGGGACATCTGCAGGTGCTCCAGACACAGATCGGGGACCACTGTGTGACACTAGAAGTCAATTTCCACAATGGTGCTGAACACAGAGTTTGATAATACAGAAAATACCAAAGGAGGAGCACAGAACACATCTCTACAGTGGCTCCAGTAATTTTGCTCTAGCAGAAATCGGAGAATGATAATCATAGGATCACAAAAAAATCTCAGGTGAGAAGGGACCTCAGGAGGTCTCCAGTCCAACCTCCTGTACAGACAATGCAGGGTCAACTCTGAGCT
The DNA here is from genome assembly GCF_965638725.1 of Aptenodytes patagonicus. NCBI lineage: Eukaryota > Metazoa > Chordata > Aves > Sphenisciformes > Spheniscidae > Aptenodytes > Aptenodytes patagonicus. The sequence goes on along the minus strand of NC_134949.1, from coordinate 75,691,642 downwards.
TGGACCAGGATGCTCAGAGCTTTATCCAGTCAGGTCTTGAAAACTCCCCAAAGATGGAGACTGCACAACCTCCTAGGCAATCTGCTCCACTGCCTGACTGTCCTCATGGGTAAGTAGTTTTTCCTTATATCCACTCTGAATCTCTCCTGCTTCAACTTAGGCCCATTGTCTCTCACTCTCCCACTGCACAGCACTGTGAAGACCCTGGCTACATATGCTCCGTAACCTCCTTACAGGTACTGGCAGGCTGCTATTAGGTCCCCCTGAATCCTTCCTCTCTCAAAACTGAGAGAGTCCAGCACCCGCAGCTTCTATTCATAGGGCAGGTGCTCCTTACTCCCTTGGTGGCCCTCCACTGAACTTGCTCTAGTTTTCTGATGTCTCTCTTACTCTCAGAGGAGGACAAAACTGGACAGGTATCATATTGTCTGGTCCCACTCATTGTGGTGTAACTGGCACATTTGAAGAGAATGCAGTCCATCATCCCCTCCACATCATTAAGGTGTTCAACAAGACAGGTCACACTGCAGTCTCCATCATACTTGTAATGGCCATCCAGGTGGGTCACGAACCATAAACCACTACCCTCTCAGCCCAACCATCCAACCAGTTATTTATTCATGTAGTTGGCCACCCATACAGACTGTACATAGCTAACCCTTCCTTCTTTCCCACTGTAAACCACCTTATTCCCTTTTCCAAATTCAAATTCAAAGACCACAGCATAAACTGGACATAGCCAACAATTCTACAGAGATGATGTTCAGTTACGGACATTGGCACAGAATTAACACAACTGATTCAAACAGTTCATTGACTTTCCAGTGCCATAGCTGTATCTGACCACGTTAGCAGCCCCAAACAGCAAGTTAAATCATGAAAACTCTTACATCCAGGCAGACAAAATACAACAATCCCCATAGGTATTTAAAAAAAAAAAAAAAGGCAGAACATTTACCAGATGTCCATCAACATGGTAAGTTACCAGATGTCCATCAACAGACAAGACACGTAACATGGGGAGGAGAAGGCTGTCCTCCTCCTCCTGTACCCTAATGCACTGTCATTAACTCCTAGCAATTCAACATAAAAACTTAAGGTTTGATGACATACGGGATTTTAGCAACAGGAACTCTTTCAAAGATCTCCAAAACTTCACTAAAAAAACCATTTTGATAGATACCTGGCTTGAATAAGACATCCCTTCCCAATAACTATTGCCTCTACAGGAAGATCAATTGTGGTGAAAAGGACATCAGGAACTTTTTGCTTCCTGCAGTTGTAACAGTAAGTGAGGTGAGCAGGGAACGGCATGTTCAATTCATCATATGGTATATGGCAAAATCCACAACCTGGTGGTGAAGCTTCTTCAATCCTAAAAATACATTATGGAGAACATACTTAAAACATCTGCATCTTATTAACAATGATCAATATGTGCACATGTGTATAAACACCTACAGATACCTACTTAAATCATACACTGCAGCTATACTCTGCTCCATTATACCAATGTGACAAGTATTGCATTTTATGAATTAGAAGAATAAAATTAGGCTGCACACTACTAGCTAAAATGCTATAAATAAAACTTGCATTGAAACTTGTTATGCAGGGATCAAGAAAAAGTACATACAATGACCAATGACTTATATAAACCTAAAACATTACTGAGCTGGCTTTAGGCACTATGATTTCTAAATGTAGTCCATGGTACAAGAGTTGTACAGAGAATTTGCTGTACCAAATACAATGAAAAGTCTCTTTTACATGGATTGTGTCCAAAAACCTACACAAACCTAATGAGCAGAACATAAACAACAAACCAACCATCCCACTGAGAAGCAGCACAATATATATTAACATATATATATATATATATTGTAAGAAGAACAGCAAGATAATTTCCTAAGATAAGGTATTAGGTAAACTCGTTATTCATTTAGAACACGTAGTCCCACTCCCCCATAAGATATCCAGGAATGACCACTATAAAAATACGAACAAGGAAAGCACAGGCTAACTGCATCACTGCAAATTTATTGTTTCACATAAACAATTCTTCTCAGTGAATTTTGAAGAGATGTTAAGCAAATGTGACAGATTTAGAGCGTAAGTTATCATATTTTGTCTCAAACATGGGCTTTGTCTGTTTAGTTGTTTTACCTTCCTTTGGTATTTCTAATCTTTGCCAAGACTCTTAGTAGCACTGAAATACGTATTTTGGTAAAAATGCAATTCTCTTCGTATAATAAACATGATTATTTCTTTCTCTCCATCATACAGTGAATACAGAAACAAATATTTTTGTTCTGGCTACAGTTTTCAAAGGTCTATCTACACGAGAAGATAATGGCCTCCTGCTAACAAAGTAGAAAAATAATAAATAATTCTATGTTGGCAGGGTTATTATGGAAAAAGTAATGCAAGTGCTAAGGTGTAATAAATAGCCTTACTTACGACTACAATAATCCCTTGAAGTATTTGATGACTATCCTGATGAACACATAATAAATTACCAATATGCATTAGTTAATCTAATTATTTTTTCCTCAAAATAACTGTTTGTCAATACTCATTCTTCAAATTTTATTTGCAAGAGTAGAAACAAAGGGAAACTTCATGTTTTTCTTTCAGTTTTGTGACTTTGTTCATAAACGTCAACTAAAACATACATCTTTCATAAAAATCTGGCACCATCTTTTTTTTACAACCAAGCTATTTTACCTCCCATACAGCTTTTAAATAGTATATAGAGAGCATATATACACATATTACAGCCACAGCAGTTTTTGGCTTACATAATTTATCATACATCTGTCGTTTTTTATAGTGTGATATAGAGTTGAGAAAGATACCTGAAGAGCGGCAAAGAAAAAAACTGAGTTATGATCTGTGGTTAGTAGTCAAATGTGTTACCTTATTCAGACTGTTAGAAATAAAAACAGAATATCTAATTTGGTGCAGAGTTCCATTACTTCTGTTGTTGTTGTTGTTAGTGAAAAGCAGTAAAGTGGTTGGTCCCGCATCCTGCACTGTAACACTGTAACCTACCCTAATAGAGAAGAACTATCTTGGCTCTGAGGAAAAAAATCAACCTCTCCCTTCTCTGACCCTATGGAAAAGAAGCCAGGCTGCCATGACAACCTTTGTTCCAAACAGCCTTCCATGGTGCCATCCTGAAGAAACCTAGGGTTCAGTACAGCTGCTGTGCCAGACGCGGACAAAATACAGACCTCTTCACTATAAGAGAAAAGAATTACAACAAAGTGAATTCCTACTACTTAATGCTACTTTTACTTAAAACTATTAAGATTAAAAGGCTGGTACAAAAGTCTCAATTAATTCAATACAACTACTAATTTTGTGCATTTGTGCAATTTTATCCATTAAATCTCACAAACAATCCTTTTCTGGTATTTAAACCATTGTATAAGCAAGAGATGCAGAAGGATTGAATGGAAAGACTAAAGAGCTTTGCCCTGCGTTATAAATAATATGCTGTAACATCACAAGGGCTAACCAGGTTTAAGTATGATTTTCAATACTATGGTTAATAATGCAAAGAAATCCAGCCAAGCAACAAAAGCAAAGAAACATTAAAAAAAACAAGGCGTAATTGTTTACCAAAGTAAAATGGAAGTTGAGAGCCTCATCATCTTACAAACATTCACTCTCAAAATGAAGTTACAACACAACACTGACAAGGGTGCTTCTTGGAGGATAAAAAGTAGCAAAACAGTAAAATTTGACTAAGAACAACTACAATAATGGTACATTTAGCATGTAAAGTAACTGACCATATTTATGATTTAGCAGATTTAAAGCTCTCAAAGTGCCTATGATCACAGAGCTTTTAATATTTCTGAAATTGTTACATCAGAAACAAATCTCTAACATTCAGTACTTAAAATACCATATTGGAAAAAATACAGAGAAAAGCTTTCCCACATTTCTAGAAATGATACATGTGCCTTTTTTATTTGTTGTTTCTCTTTCCAGAATAATTTTTCATACATAACATGTCTGGCAGACCAGTACTTACAGACAGAGCCTTGCTCTTTAAGCATGGAATAAAGCTGAACTGGGAAGTAAGCATGGGAACTTTAATACACTATTGTATCAATGATCAAATACTACCATATTAAATTCCTTAAGAAAAATGAAAGTGTGAAATAACCCAACAACTGACTGCCTATCTACACTCTGTACATTGTCTCCTCATAGTTAAGGTAGGGAGAAAAAAAAAATATATATATTCATGCTTTTTACAAGGAGACTGACAGGCAAAGGAATAAATCTTCCATTTTTAGTGGAAGTTCATCCCTCAGCGATGGGAACTTGCACATTGCAATTCTGAGGTAAATATGGTCTTTAACACACCAAGCAAGACAAGACATAACCAGACCAGACAGCATAAGGAATACAAACCATGCCTCGTCTGTAAAGTAAGTTCTCCTGTTTTCCTACTCTACTAGCACAAGCACTCGACTTCCAAAAATTGTTTTCAAGTTTTGTGAAAGATCAATATATCTGGTGGTTGTTTTTTTTCCTTCTACCTGCAGTGAAGCAATAAATGTGAAGGAGCAACAGATGTGAAGCAATCAATGCCGTGGCTTTCAGACTGGTAATTTCTGGTTATCTTACTACTTTACCAACAGATGGTGTGCACTCATGAAAGCACTGTGTAACTCTATCTCTTTCTTCAACTTATCAACTGCAGAGTAAAACGAAACTTCTTTTTCCAACTTCTCTCTTTAAAAAAGGAAATCTTTAGTGCTTTTTCTTTGAAGTATTTAGGCAAAATCAACTTGACAGAAAATAAATTCAGATGTCAGAGTTTGCTTCAGTTACTTTCCTAAAGCAATTCAAAACAACTAGTGAACCAGAGCACTTTTCTGTCAGACATACTTGGCCCCAGGAAGAGCTCTTCACAGATTACTTTCTGGAGCTAGAAAGAGACACAACCTTTCCCGGGCCAGAGAGAAGGACGAGTAATTAGATGAATCCCAAATTATTTCTCCCAATCTCCAAGCCTCTCACAAAGTTTGTTATTAAGCCACCAAAATACACAAGATTGGAATTTTCTTAGCCAAAGGGAATACAGTAAGACACTGGAGTTTTGGCCTGAATAGGATGCAGAGCTGGGGAATCCAACCTCAGAAAGACTACTGCACAGCTGCACTTTAATATGTTAAACACTACTGTAGTACTGAAAGATAAAAATAGTGACATGCATTTTCCAGAAAGAAATACAGAACGTTCACACCTAAAGTATTCTAGATCTATCAGGCAGCATATTCTCCTTTAACTTACAATTAATATATTCCTAGTAAAGAACTTGTTACTTAAGTTTGAGGTTTACCATTTAAGTACTGGTCTGCCAGTTGTTACCCAATAATGAAACTGCAATACATACACTTTTAGGAAAAGTCTTAACTATTTAGGTAGATTAGGTTTAGAAAACTTCATAAATTAATGTTGTTACTCCAAAAGCAAATATGTAGGTTTGAAATTTTTTTTTAAGTAAAAATTGTAACATTCATTAGAAAAATCTTAAAACCCAATGAAAACCCAAACCAAAACATATTAAAAAAAAAAAAAGCAGCACAATAGTGATATCTCAGAAAGTTAACAAACTGTCCAAAGAAGGTATACTACACAGTACCAACAACTGTGTTGAAATAGTTCATCATTTTTAATCCACTGAAGATGAAATAAACTTTCTGTGGCATTTTGAAAATCAAATCATCATCATGATTTACCAAATGCTAGTTGATTCACTGTAGCCCACTACAGCATGACAACCCAATGCCTTGGCATGGGATTTTATTTCTTGTCTGATTTCTGCCCACCATGCATCTCGTGTCTCTGGTTCATCTGAAAGACAAAGTATAAATCAGTTCACTATTCTGCACTATGTCAACATAAAGTTTCATGCAATTAATCTGAAAAGTCAAATTTTTCATATTCAAGTGTTTTGTTGTATCTGGACACTTTTTATTTCCTAGCTATCGCACTTCAAGCAAACACTAATGGGGCTTTTTCATTAATTTTCTTGTTCATCACCCACGTGAACAGGTTCTGACAAATTACTGCATTCTTGTTGTCATCCATATGACAAATAACAACAAAATACTGTAGATACTGTTCCAATCTCTACCCACTTGAAGACCATACTGTCAGTTTCCAACAACACAAGAACAGCACGTAATTTGCAACAAAGCATCACAGATACTCTGCAATATTGAAAAACTAGTAGTAGTAATGAAACAGTATGTGTAATAATAAAGTAATATTTTACTTCGGTATACACTTGACATCTTTGAAATAACCTCAATAGTTTTTCCGACTGCAAGCAGTTCTGTTAACCAGATTTTAAAAATATTTATTCAAGACTGTATCACTAATCAAACACACAGCTCTGTGGTCCTTATTTCAGCGCTCCTAACTTTGAGAAACCATAGGTATTTGAAACTACTTCTACATTAACATTAAGAAGTACGAGATGTATGTTGACTACATATTTGTCAATGCTTTTTTGTTTCATTATCCTGGCAACCCCACCTTCCCCTCCCCCCAAATGGATTCCAATTACCTTTATTGTCTTTGAGGTTGTAAGTTAAAATGTATCCTACCTGCTTTTCTTGAATACTACATTAAAAATGCAAAAAAGAGTGCTACTAGAATAAGTTTATGCAATCCATTTATTTTAACTGTTCACCAATTAGTTTCCCAGAACGAAATCTCGTCTCACAAGCTTTACATGAGACGTCAACGAGTACTGTCGTTTACAATTACAGTTCATCAACTGTTTCTTATTTCAAAATGGCTTACCTGTACCAATGAACTTAGTTGAAAACTGTGTTAATTGTTGATACGTAAAATAAGGGGGAAAACAATAACAAACTATAGGCACTCAGATACTACAAAGGGTTCTGAGTAGATAGATTCTTATACAATTTCCCTGAAACCAACTGAACTTTGCACAGATACAAACTTCTAGCCATTGATATCTCCTTGCTGAATCATAGTTTAAAATATCAATGTCAAAACCTGAGATTCATTTGGAACCAATTTTGTACTATCAGGAATATTTATAAATATAGTGTATGATAACCCTATATCATACACTAGGTTCTCTGACAACATGACAAACAAAAATGAAAAATGCAGATATACACATACTTTGAAATTTACTGAAACAAAAATATTATACAGCAAGATGTATTCATTCATGAATTTACTTCAACTTTTCATTTAGTACAAGGCTTTCAGCTTTCTATAATAAACTAATGGTCATGTTCTAATTAAAAAAAGAGTACAGAGGTATGCATATTCAACTATACCTAACTTTGGACATTAATGCTTATGTAACTTACAGCACTGTACTGACTAACAGCAGCCTTGGGTGTGCAGACTGAAGTTTATCCAACCTTTGCTTTAAGAAATGAACACTGAACAGAAAAGAAAAACAAACCACCCTACAGTGACAGTTCTTAGGAAGGTTCTCCGCAATCAAGACAAAAATATACACATTAAGACACAAGAGAATGAGGATTTTCATGAACTGTATCAATCATGGGCCATTATATCCGAGTTTACCTTCAGCAGGTTTCAATGCATTACCAGAAGAATCTTGAGGCACTGGCACTTTGCCATTTCTCAACATGAAAACACTGTTTAAACACTTTCACTGACCGGGAAAATCAAATGCTTGAGATGATATACAGTAATCCTGACTCAGACGGTTGGAGTACCCGGCTAGCAAGGTCTCACACTTTTCAGCTTTCAAAAGCTGAGACTCATGCAGAAATAACCCATCACATCATAGGGCTGGAGTTCCCAAGCTCAACTATGAGAACCATTTGCGGTACACATAAAGGAAAGTGGGAGGCAAAACGTCTTCTCTTTTGCCTGTGCACCTCTGTCTGAACAGAGGCTGTTGATTGCTGCCACCAGTTAATGGCAGTAGTGGTAGGTGAACAGAGTAACTTTGGAAATCCATTTTAAGGCAAAGGCTACAACATCTGACAAAATGGAGAGCTGTATGGGAGATGTGAGACCACAAGCACATTCTGTAAATGTTAGCACTAACTCTTCATGGTGGAAGGGACATGGATCTTAGGAGCAATTCCTCCTTCCCCATCCAATCACGGACAAGAAGATTGCTTATCAATGTGTGTTCTTCTCTATAACAGAAAAGTGTAAGCAGTTGGAAAAGTGGTTCACTGAGTATGCAGAACAATTCTTGCTCCATTAGACTTGATCACAGGCAGCTGGCTATAAACATTGACTGAACAGCCACACAAATTTCTGTACTTCACAGAAAAACACCTGCAAAGGAGAAGTAACCTTTTTCTAGACATAAACAAAGACGAAAAAGCCAATTTTACTAAATCACATCACTTTTCTCTTTAGATACCATTTGGCAAAAACTGCTCCTACTTGTCACCAATGACCTTTCTATGACAAAAAGTGCAAGAAATGTGAAGTCATGACTAGGAGTTGAAAGTGAGCAACAGGTGAAGCGACTGGGGATGAACAGGGAAAGCGCTGTGGAATAAAGAAAAAGATTGCAAACAAGAACATGACACTGAAAAGGTATGTAGTCACAGTAAAAACTGAAACAGAATGAAATGTTGAAAGGGAACAGATATGCTTAAGGGTAACAGAAAAGGTAGAAATAGTAGTGACGGGTCCCAAACTGTATGCAAACATTTAACTTTCCTCGACAAAAATTTATAGTTTAAATTAAGGTTTAGGAACAAGTTCCTAAGAGAGTTAAAACAATTTTCCCACCTAACTTATCTACAAGAACGCCTTACCATAATGGAAAGCACATATTGTTGTGAGGTTGCTCAACACTATGTCTTGCTAAAGCAACATTTAACCCTTTACTCTGAGAATCTGTTCAACATCAGAATTAACAAAACTATTAACTACAGTAATATAATGGATAATTTTCATTATTATTAGAATAAGAACAATTTTCCAGCCATTGAATTCAGTGTTAACAGGATCAGGCCCAGTATCTTTCAAAAAATCTAACAAATTCTCATTGCACAAGTTCAAAAATGTCATTACGAGTCATGCATAAGCAAGTGTTTGTAAAGAAGACTGGGTCCTCTGCTTAACACATTTAATTATTTTTTTTTCTTCCAGAAGGAGGCCAAAAATACGAATCAGTATGTTTATATATAAATACTGTACATTCACCGTTTACATGAACTTACCTTTGCATATTAAAACACAAAATGATTGTCTACAATTAAAATCAAACACCATGACATTGCAATAATAAATTGATACAAAACACTGAATGCAGTGCAATGTGTAGCATTCATATTCTTCTGACAAATATTTTAACAAGCAGCCTTTTTTGACACATGAGCCACACAATTTCACATGGGGGTGCCATTGTAGCATTTACAAGTTTAGTAAAGCTAAGGATTTACATAAACAATTAGAGGAGTCAGGGAAGCAGGATGGCATGTGTCCAGTACACTCCGTAAGAGTGTCTGTTGCTGGTTTTTGCTAAGGCAAAAGCTTAAGAACTAAGGATTTGCAAAGCAGATTCAGCAGACAGTAGCCAGAAACGGTGGGTATTTTGGCGCATGCTTGGATCAGGTGACAGTACAGACTGAAAACTATGGCAGCTCACTGAAATGGTTACAGAAAGTAATGGCCCTGGATTCTAGGTGGAAGCAAAAAGGCAAGCATACATAGCACTCAATCACAAGCTTTTCTAGCAAATCTACTGAGTAGTTTATAGCAAAGTTTATCTACAACTTCAAAACAAAAAAGTTTGTAAAAATTACACTGCTATTATGCACCCTTTATTGGAAACCAAACTGAATATTAAACCTACTTTTATTAATGTTTCAAAATTGGCATGATATTTATAACAAAGTGGAAGCAGAGTACAGTTTCTAGAGTTGAAGACTTGAGAAACAATGTTGTCAACAGTACAGTATTCTATAAAAATCATGCCAACTCAAACTTCTGCCAACTGAAACTTTCCAAACTTATTTTATTAAACAGCTTTAGAGGATACAAACAGCACTGTACTCATTTTGTGCCCTAAATGTTCTTTGAATCAGTTCCATCCACCACCAATTCACCTATCTCTTTCCTTCAAAATAGGAGGTTAACTTCTATGAGGCTGTATTGTGGATAGGACAACATCCTGTCCAAATCTTTCACCTGGAGATAACCCTAGACACACTATCAATACTTTCTGATTCATAAGAAGAAACACCTTTCCAAAGTCATTTGCTAGAGGTTCACTTGTACAGGGCCCTTCAAGATTTAGCTAGAATCTGCATTATGCGAGGTCCATACAGGTTTTTAAAAACTGAAGAAAAATTAAGAATGGTCTCTTGATTACACAGATCGTACTCAAGAGTTATTGTATTAAAGCTGAATCCCTAGACATCCTGAGACAATTACTCTGAAGTAGGAACTGTATGACTCATTTAAACCTATTTTAATATTGTATAATTTAGTAAATATTTACATTTATCATGTAACATTCTGAAATGAGAAGGACAATCACACTATGAGTTTCCACAATCTACAAATGACTTATTGTTCTGTTGTCTCAAAAATGGCAATGGAGACACCAATAATATTACTTCAAATTCAATCTTTGAGTCTTTCACTAGGCAGAGCCATTATCCATGCCTTCCTTATCCCCTTGTTCTTGTATCTTCTTCATTACAACCTATTAATCAGCTTATACAGAAAAAAGTGTGGGATTTTTTGTAGGTTTGGTTTGGGTTTTTTTTAAGACACCTTTGTTACGTTTACAAGCATCCTTCCCTGGACCTTGAAGTTTAATTTAATCCTCTCTGGTTATCCCATAAATACTGACATTTCCTATCATCTTTCTAAAATATTTAACAATTAAAGTAAGTGTACAAAAAGCCAAATTCTCTTGTCTGTAAAGTTTAAACACAAAACTTGGGTAGCAAATAACTAAACCTACAACAGACTAACCTAAAACTTTCAGAAGATTTTCAAAGCCACTCCATGCTTTTTTAAAAATTACTCCCTATATTCATCTTTAAGACTAGAAGATGTGAAAATGAAAACTTTGCTTATGATACGGAACTGAAGGAAGTAGATAATTGGGATTTACCAAATTAAAACTAAGATACACTAGAACAGCAGAAAACAATGGAATCACACCACCAAAGAGAACAGGTACACTTACTCCTACAAAGCTTAAACTACAAAATATTCAGCCTGGAGAATAGTATTGAATCAGTGCTTTTCTGCCAAATGAGCTCAGAGAACATATACGTCACTTCTCAAGCCCAAACTCCTGAATGTACAAAAAAGCTGGTTTAAGTTTGGATGAAGAAACAATTTTAAGAACATTTAGGATTAAAACTGCATCCACCTTTCATGCATTTACAGCATGAGATATTTCAGCTGGCTGACTGAACACAAAACTATTCATCTGCAGGGCTAGTTTTCTATTGGGTCAGTCAAGCCAAATCACTACACGACCACCAGAAGACTACAAGAACACATGGCAGAAATTGTACAGAAAAGCAGCATCATTCCTTTTAGTGGCAGCTCACTACTGAGCAGTGTTAGCTTTAATACCAAGATATACCCCATGATGGAGAAGCAGCAAAGTGTTCCTCTTAGTAACATTCCCATCAAAAATCCTGAATTCTCTTCTTATATTCCAAATTCCTTGATAAAACCTACATCACTGCTAGGAGGCTAGAGAATACCCTGTTTTTTCTTACAAAAGAAAAAAAAAGAAATTACTTTAAATATGAAACAGAATTAACAGAATCTCCATAGCTTCTGTATTTCTGATATGGGTGAATGCATTTGTAATTTAGACAGAAACATATGGAATTATACTTCCATTAAGGAATTTTAAAATGGATCAGGAGATGTTTTTACCTATCTCACCCCTAAAAAGGAATTATAAAAATCCTAATTCAAAGTTTGGCTTTTGGAATCCTACCTTACTTCCAATCAGCTAACTCTCTCAGCCATGTATTCCTGAACAACTTTATAGTCTCAACATCCCTGACAGCAAGCCTGGAGATGTCTCCCTGCATTTCTTCCTCGTCTCAAGTAAATATTATTTGGAACAGTTTAAATGCTCAAATACCTAAAGATTAGCATCTTGTAAGTCTTATGACTGACATCACTAAACACAAGTATTTTATATAGTCCACTGTGATATAACATCTGTGTCCTAAACTAATTCAAACTTTGTAAATCTGAACAGAATGTCCCAGATTAAAAAAAAAAAAAAAAGAGAGTAACTACTTGGATTTTCAGGCTGAAAAAAGCAAACCTCCACTGTTCTACACTTTGTCTATCAGTCACACATTGCAAGTGATATATGTAATTGATCTTAGGAATAAACATGCAAGAATCACTTGGACAGACTACAGCATAATTTAACCTTTTCTAAATATTAAAAGTAATCTTTGAGGCAATAGTTCTCCATAAACTGGTTCAAAAAAAATCTGCTGCAAATACCACCAAACATTAACTATACAGCCGTAACAGTAATACATCCTATAACTTTTGCTTTTAATCGTAGATGAAGGTCTGATAGGAACAGCCCAAGCTGCAAAAAAGTGTCATCTTTAAAAAAAAAAAAAAAAAAATCCTGCAATAATACCAAAACTGCAGTAATAATTTAATTTATAGATAAAGGAAATCATTGTGTGATACAAGTTAAATAAAATTTTAAAAAACTAAAATAAAATCAAAAGATACAGCATTTGAAGACAAAAAAAGATGTTGAGTACTTATATATGTACATATTAAAAATGAAACCTAAAATTAAACTATTAAGATAACACTAAAAATAAAGCTTTAAACTTCACTACACTTCCTCAGAATAATAAAAGTTCAAAAGTACTGCCCAGACATTAAAAAAATGTTAAATATTGGAAATTAGTTTGTCTCTGGAAAATCAGTGTGCCAGGCCTAAATATGTAACTTTGTCACTCCAGCTTTTAGTTATTATTTCGATCAGTAAGTCATCCTATAATGGTGACGTCCTCACAGCTGTGCATAAGGTTCCTCTAATCGTAAGATGAGTGGGACGCTAAAGAAGATCTAGGAATCTGTTTTAATTGATCCTATTACAGTAACAAAGGCAAGGTCTGCCACTTTGAAGAGCTGCTAGGTAATAAAGAAACTACTTATTCTATCTTGTATCTCTCTGTTGCTTTGTCATCTTGGCACAATAAATGCAACCCCTTTTGAAACATGAGCAATCTTCAAAGGACATCTTCAAATGAGAGCAACAAAAGGGGCTATTACCCAAAGCTGGAGACACTATGCTATAACAGGACAGGTTTTCTTAAACCACATTTTATCTATTTTATAACTAGTATCACAAAATGAACTACAAGTATGATTTAAAGCTTTAAACAAGCCAAACTAGCTGGAACCTTAAAACAAGCAACAATAATACTAATTTATCTAACACAGTCCTTGAAAGAAACATACAGAATTTTAAACACAAATAATTAATCTCTCAACAAACACAGACAGATGTTCACAGACAAGACTGCTGCTTTTTTGCTGCCACACAGACTATCTACCTCACTGCACAACTGCAAAAATGGGACGGCATTATTTGGCAGGAAATGATACTGCCTCTGCATTTCCTATTCATTGTTTACACTCCTCAGGCTTTTACTTGTTACATTCACAGACCCTCTGCATTCATTATTTCTGTACACTCATAACTCTTTATTTTGTTTTAAGACAAACTAGTCAGAGAAGCCTCTCTCAACTTCTGAATCCAAGGAACCTTTCCTACAGTGCCTTTGGAGTAAGTTCAGGACCTCAATGAGACCGCATTAAGAGAGACCAAAAAACTCAAAACTTACAAAAACCACTGAAAATATTAGCGCAAAAGGTCAAAGACAAATTGCACCAACAGAATCCAAAGTACAAACTGAACCAGGGGAAAAAACAAACTATGATATTTCTTTATATGAAACATGGCATATTGAGGAACTTTAGTCTTAGCACTTAGAAGGAAAGTCTCTTTTGCCTAATTCAGTTCAGGTAATGATCTTATCCATTAACGTTTAACCAGAGTTATTTCTATAATCCTGTTATGGTCAGTTAGAACTTATGTTATGTGCCACTTTCCTACAATACTGTCCGTAGACATTTTACAAGGACATGTTTACCTGTAATTATGTAGTAGTTAGGAAGGTGTCCTTTCAACTAGAATAATTCTAGTTTTCTTCTAACAATATATTTTGAGCCAGGCAAGAAGTTCTACAAGTGTATCTTTGCAACCACAGATGACACATCATAAGGCTGAAAAAACTCATTGCAATCCATGAAGGAAATTATATCAAGATGGTAGTTTTAGTCAAGCCCCATATTTTGAAATTAGGAAGAGTTACGTGCAAGAATAACAATTGTCCGCAAGACCAAGGTTCTCTCTCTTACGTACTATCAATTCAAAAACAAACTGTAGTGGCACAATAAGCAACAGCTTTATTGGAACATTCGTGCAGTAAAAAGTCTACTATGGCTTTCACGCCATTAGCCAAATTTCAGGGAGACTTTTAAATCAATATGAACATATTAAATAGCATTACTTACTATTAGGCAAAGAATTCTAAAACAAGGGTTTTAAATGCCAAGTTTATTAATTTATGAATCTCTAACAGAACACAGGAATACTATTCTATACTCGCTAACAGTGACCGCCCTTTGTTCAGTTACATAAATATCTACTCAGAACTCTCCAAAAGAAAGATAATGCACAGTCCCAAAGAAAATTATTTCATTAATATAAGGGTGCATCTGCTTCAAAAAAGAACATTCAAACACCATTCACATTAATCATAAAAACCATTTAGGAATATTCACTCCTCTGGAAAGGTTGCAGAAAAGTAGAGTAAAATATTACTGAAAAACATTGCACCCCTCTCTCTGTTCAGAAAAGCCTCTGACAACTGCCTTAACCTCCCATTATCGTATCAACAGACGGTGATGTACAAGAAGTCAACCTGGAAATTCTCCAAGAAAAGGCGAGAGGTCAAGCTCAGAATGTTGTTTTTCTACTGGTTCTGAATGGTAGCCACATCAGACACTAACAAAAACATTCTGACATTTTGTACTGTGTTCTTACAGGTATGCCACATTTACACCCCAGATAGCAGTATGAAATGTAATTTGCACATTCACTGTATGTTTGTATTTCTGTGGAAAAAAAAAGCATTCAGTTACAGAACCAAAACATATTCGAGCTTTCCTCTTGCATTTTCTCATATATAAAACCAGAGTTCTGGAGAATTTCACGCTCCAACAGCAAGTCTGGATATCAAACAAGGAGCCCAGGAGATCCTTAGGAATTTTATTAACAATCTTTTCTCCTTCCATGTTTCTGACTTCTGGAGCTGAAGAATCACTGCTGAAGCAGCCCCCTGAATGAGGAGTTTAAAACTGTAATTATGTGAGAACACTGTATATGTCAGTGCTATGAAACAGCCGTATGCAAAAGCAGTCTTTATTCAGCAAGTTCTTTGCACTTCCTAAGGAACCTTTCTTCTCTATATTTAACCTTGGGGAGAAACTTTAACAAGATCCAGTCTTCTGGATCCAGGATTCCTTTCATGTGTTTATATTTATAGTACATCTTTATCATCCTTTTTCAGAGACAGCACCACAGTATTTCTTCCACTGTATTATGTGTCCTCTTTTCTATGACTTTGTGCTCTTGCCTCTCTACTTCTATTTTGCAGATTCATCTTGATCATCACCTTTTCATAATTTTAGAAACATTTAAACAATTTTGTCATTGAACTATATGCAATTCCCAGATGTTTAAGTAGTTTCTTTTCCAGTCATCAAACAAAGTCAGTCTTTACTTCCACATGTGATTTTCAAGCATCTTCAAATCTCTGACTTTTCACCACCATCAGATGGCCCTGTTGTATCTTACACACTTAATTAAACAAGCCTCCCTGCCATTGGCAAAAAAAAGAAATACCCTTCTATGCTAACACAGGTTACTAGCAAGCTTAAATGAAGCCTGAACATTTTCAAAAAGGAAAATAATTTTAGCCTACTCATGGTTGTGATTACATTCTTGCTAACGTGAATGTAATGTAAAGACGTAGTATTGTTTTCCTTAAGCTGTATAAATCCCTGCTCTCCTTCAGTCCAAGTATTAGCCAGCAATGACAGTTAGCAAGCAAGCCCTAGAAGGGGCTCATGAATAGAAAACTTTTCCTTTGTTTTCTCAATGGTAACAGATCTGCACAGCATATTCGTTATTCCAGTCTAAGACAGAGTTAACTTGTACGTAATCTGCAACTCTACTATCCATCACGCATCGTATTTAACAACTGATCTACTCTCTTCCTCCTTTCTTCTTTGTTCAGCAACACACCTAGCACTGCAAAAAAAATTTACTTCCAGGAATATGAGCATAACCTGCTCAGTCCCTAACCAGTAGGATTAATCAAGAACGTTACTACAGAGCTGCTGACACACGGCAAGGCAACAGAAATACAGACAGTTCTCAGCAAGGTATTAACTTTAAAATTACTGTTTGGTTTAGACCTCTCTACTCAAAAATTTTTGGGTAACAACCACCTCTGGGTATAAAATGCATATATATATATTTATATATATAAAAATATATAAAAAATGTATATTTATATATATGTGCTTTCTTTTTCCTGTTATCTCTAAAAAATTTAGGCTACTGTTTTGAATTTTCTGTCAAGAAATGAATTCATGACTTCCCCTTAGCTTCCTAGGCTTACATTTCTGGATCACTTTTTAGCGTAGCTCAATGTATGTTTACTGTCTGTTCATAACTCATTTACTCTGTTATTCTAATAAAAGTCTTCCATGGTAACATCCTACTAAACACTACCTCGAAGAAGAAACAATTAATTCAAACTTTCCAAGGTAGCATACAAGACGCAAAATTTCGACACTTTTATTTTTAACACCTTGGATCAGACTATGCTATACCAGTAATAGATCTGAGAATTTCATAATATTATTTTCATACGGAAAGTAAAATTCATTTTAAAAGATATCACTTTAGAACAAGCAAGTAAAACCAACAAAAACAGAAACCCTCATAATTATAATATTACAGGATGCTCACTGTAGCAAGGAACAAGAATATAAAAATGAGCCAATAGTTTTAGGCACTACCTATTATTGAACTATTCGTGACATGAAAAACATATATAGATAATTTAAACTGAAGTTTAGAGCATGACACTGCAATTTCCAAAGACAAATGACACAGAGCTGCACTGCAACAGTGAAGTACTAAGAAAGTAAGTTTGTTTCTGGGGGAAACAAACCCCCCCCAAGGTCAGCTTTATACCTTTCTACTGTGCCAGCTTTAAAAACATTGAAGTTTGGCAAGGTCTGCTGGCTTGGATATTATACGCAGAGAAGTTATGCCTTTCTTTTTGACAAAGCATGCTACATTTCCAGAGGAAAAAAAAAGTCTTTATTTCTCCCCGTAAGAGGCCAGTACTCTATGTAGCTTTTATGTAGGCTGCATCATCAACTCATCCATTCTCTCTGCAGCTGTATAAAGAAGTTACACACTGTGATGCCTAAAACTGCATAAAAAATAGAATATTGGGGCTTTTTTCAAGTTAGGTGTTAAAGTGATTAAAAAGTTCAAATCATTATGCTGTAAGTCCTGCAAGCTGATTGCATTTTACAATACAAAACTTATGAACCAACAAATTCTGGACTACACGCTACCCTTCTCTTTAAACAGATCGTCCTCTTCGTCTATTTTCCATTCTCTCAGACAATTTTTATGTCTATTATTTAGAACAAACAATTCATGAGTTTCCTGAAATTAACAGAAGTACAGCCATTGTTGAAGAAAGTGCAAGCTCATGCAAAACAAAACAAAACCAACCAACAGCCCCCCCCAAATCAAACCAACCAATCAAAAAAAAAATTATTAAAACAAAAAAATCATACCTGACATGATCCCAACTGTATAAATAAGAATCCATTCTCTTTCCCTAAATTATTTGCTTCATGGACACTGAGCTGAAAGCTACCACAAAATAATCATCTGAACATTCAGCTTTCCAGATTGATATTAAATTATTCTTAGCAATACTATTTTATTCTAAAACAATGTTTTGCAATTTTAAAGAAAGCCTTTAACAACATTAAAACAAGACATTTAGGCATTTGATGGTTAAACAGATTTAAATTTGAAGCATTAACCTAAATATCCTACAGCATTTCTAAGAACTTCACTGAGCTGCCATAATTTCTGTCAGCATATGTAGTACTGAATGACTAGTAAAATACCTGAATTGAAACTATTCCAGTCTAGCAGTTTGTATGATCTTGTGTTACCCATTATTCCGACAAAGGCTGAGTTCAAAACAGCAAATTAGTAGATCAGTTATAGGAGCAGAATAGTGAAAAAAAACTACCAACAAGAACACAATTGACAACACCACTCCACAGGAACTGGAAAGACACAGACAGCAGAGTTAATAAGAGGCTGAAATAGAAAGGGAAAAAAAGGAGCATGCTATAGCAATCTAGCACTAGGCGTGATCAAAGTGTACAGCATATAGCAATTATTGTCTTATTGATAAGTTCTCAATCCACCCCTTCAAATGTTCTTTCCTCTTCTACGTTTTCCTGTTTATTCATTTGCCAGTTTATTTGCTTCCTTTAATATTTTAGACTTAGCTGACTCACATGCTTAGTATGATCATCACTATATCAGAAATTCTTTTTCTGCTTCTTCACCTGCCCTCCCATAGCCATGTGCCTTCACTCCCCCTTTTGTTTTCATTGTTTTGCAATATACCGAGTTCAAAGTATCATGGATCTTACATTCACTTGTCAGGAGCAGTCTACAAGTCCCACAAAAACACTGCAAAGAGCCACTTAGTTGTGCAAATATGCATCTCTATCTTCTCTTATTTCTTATCCTGCTTTCAGACAGTTGGTAAAAATGAAGGAGTGCATAATGCAAGAAATTAGTTTTTAAAACTTCTGAGCATAACTGATTTTTTTTTTCTTTTGTCTTAAATAAATTTATCACACAGGAAATTCTGCATGTAAGGGACCTGTACCAGAAATCTGCTGAAAATACAGAAGCCTAAGACAACTTTGTGGCAAAGAAAGGGAGCACCCACATATAAATTATACTTTGACATTTCTCTTAATCTTCTCTCCACTGTGGAAATAAATCTTAAAAATAGGAAAAAAAGAACATTGTGTTCTATATGCTTTTAAAAAAAAATCCCTTTTTTTAAAATTCAAATTAAATCTCAGATTTTATTTCATGTTGTCAGTTTATTGAATCTTTAGATCAGCAACAATCTACCTGCTTGCAGAATTACTTGCCTTGGGCCACAGGAAGAAGAAAGAAAAGGAAAAAAGATTTTTTTTTTAATTGCTTTTAAAGATGCATTTGCACAAACTTTGTTTTATTACTCCTGACCAGTGCATGCAAAACCACTACAGCTGCTATTTTTACTCTCCTCTGTCTGCGTTTTTAAGTGTGCTGTTAACTCCAACTTTTTACAGAGTATTCCTTGGCTTGTCTCAGTGAATATAACAAAGTCTTCAGAGTCAAAAGTCACTTAATTCTGATGTCAGAACTAGGACATGCAAAATACACATGTTCCAGTACTGGGGTTCCCAGGTAAATATTAAATAAAAATCTTAAAGGACTGTTCAGTATATGTTTTTAAGAACAGAAACAAAGCTGTAAAGGTTTTATAAGAAGAGGTTAAAAACATGTACGGAGCTAAATTGTAGTCATTAGTCCTTAAGGATTTCAAGGAGCTGAAAATTAGAAAACATTCATAGTTAAGATCGAGTATTTCATCTTACTTTTGTTTGAATGGAAAACTTGCATCAAGTTTTAATAGTAAAGGAGTGGTAAAAAAATAATTAAGCCCCCAATAATTCAATGACAGTTTTTAATGCAAAGTTACTGGATTCAAAGTACTTTATTATTTCATTAACTTGCTGAAAAGTTTCTCACTAAAAACATACCCTCTGAATTACCATTATTTTTCAAGCTTAAATGATTGTCTGAAAAATACTGCTTTTAACATACGTTGTTAGAATAGATTTGTATCTATCCAAATACTGATATGTTATAAAGTTATAAAGATTAGCAGTACGTGATCATTATGACTGGACTTGGGCAAGGAAGTTGTTACTGTGTTAACATACCAGGATTGTGAATGCGATCCAGGAGCTTCACAGACCGTGCACTGACAACGCCACCAACGTGGACAAGGAAGCCTGGTGGAAAGGTCGTCAAGGTAAAAAATGGAAATTCCTGTTATGATTAAAAAGAAACATTAAATGACTGCTTACCAACCACTGCTGATTGCCAATAAACATGCAGTGAATTGCTAATTTCCCTGAAATACAAGCAAAGCAGTTACATTAGGCCAAACATGTCCTTCAGGCTTACTAAGCACTATGTAACCATATGTCTTCATATACCCATAGTATAATAAAAGCAGAGGTATTATACAATGTAAGAATACTTTTCCCCCATAGAGTTGTATCTTGGCACAATATTAATAAATAATCAAAACTTTACACATTTGTGTTAACAAAGCCTCTATTGGTCCACTTTTAGGATGGCAGCTAGACAACATAATTTTACTCTCATCAGCTGATACAAAGTAAAGGAACATTTTCCCCCATTTTTTAGGTCTTATTGTTACAACTGACTGCAGTTTGATCCTGAAGCACAGGGTAAAACAAACTGTAGTCTTGCAAGAAGGATAAATATCTTCTTACAGGAAAACATAACTAAAAAATACTAACGGACTGCTCTCCTAGTGAATATCCATCTTCTAGAATAAAGCGTAGGTCTTTGAAATACAACTCTAAGTTCTTAAACTAAGGAAGTTCACTTCCAATTCATTTGCATAAATTAGTTTTTACCAATTCATAATTAAAATGAAGAATTACCAAGTTTCAGCAACTACTCAAAAATGTAGTTCATACAAGAGGCAAAGTAAGTGATAACAGTAATTTTTCATGCCACACATGATGAAGTAAAACAGTCATATTCAAAGGAGGTGAGCCCAAAATGGGAAGCTTTTATTTTCTAGAGAGACATTCTATGGAATGTCTAATATACACATGATAGCACACTCACGGGGGAAAGGCAATAGATTTATGTTCAGCCATTCTAAATGCATAAAGGCAAAAAAAGAAAAATAAAAGAAAAATCATGCAATCATGGTTTGTATAGTCATGATGATTGGTTAAATGGAAAAAATAAACACCATAATTTTATATGAGAGAAAGTACAGTATATATTCCTTTCTCACATAGTTGAAGCACTTGCAACGTACAGTTCAATTGAGCTTCTACCTAAACAGTGTACATGCTGCAGATTAAGCGAGGATCACGGTTCTTCCAGCAATACATGGCATGAAAAGTCATCTTAAACTAAAGTCCAATGTAGATTTAAAAATTAACACCTCAGAATTATTACCACCCTTGTTATGAGAACTCTTACAACTTTTAAAAGGTCCTACAAACTTCAAGTTTTCTGAATTTTCGTTTGGCTTAGACTTTCAAAATTAAGAGGCAAACTTTGAAATCAGCAACCATAGCATCAACAACCAGAAGGAAAAAAAAACAACAAATAAAACCACCCCCCAAAACACCAAAACCTGCAGTCGTGCCTTATGATGCAATTAAAAAGCGGGAAGATTTCATCACAGGACTCTGCAAACCTGCTTGACTAATCTGTCTTCAGGAGCACCGATGGATCTCTAGAGAGGGCTAGAGAAAAGATTCCCCCGGAAGGTTCTAACAGATCACAAAGTACTTTGCAGGTTATCAGAACAGTCAGAAAGCTCTGACTACAACATAGTCCGAACTCCTTTTTTGCACGTCTTTCATGCCAAAAAATGGAAAAAACCCAGTACATCAACACTTCGTTTAGAACCTTCTTTCACCGGGGCTCTGTAGTATCAACTGTTCAGTGATTCACAAGTATACTGGTAACATTTGTCCCTGTATAATTCCATGACACTCATTCTGCATAACTTACATTTAAATATATCAACACACGTTTGCTGTCCCCTGAATATAGTTATCCCACATCAATGACATTAAAAATAGCTTTCCCAGAATTATAGAAATCAGTGTTTACTGCATATGCCACCTATATGAAATTCCATTAAGCCATTTATATTTTATACATACATATATATACTCACACTTACATTGTGCTAAAGCAGTATGTAGTGAACAAAGTGAACAATAATCCATGCTCTAATGCATAAGCAAATCCAATGCTTTTTAATCTTACATGGAGATTCAGGAATTACTTTAATTTTTTGTTCATTTTCATAAGTCTGTGTACTGCAAGTAATTTTAACATGTTTAGACTTCCAGTTTGCCTGATTCCCTAAACTACAAACCAGGAATAAAACTTTAAAGTAATAACATGGTTTTGCCTCAATCAATACACTCGGGCATATCGATACTTGCAACTCTATATTATGATACATGCTAAAATTAGACCTATGTTCTATCAGTTAATTTCAGCCACAGACAAATCTCAGTAACTGACTCACTGAACCATTCTGACATGCTCTTATTCCATTAACAATGTCTCATTCATTCTGACGCAGATGGAATTCCATCACTATGTATGATGGCTTTTTTTTTTAACTCCTTTTTTGCTTTTTTAAGCTCATTTAGAGGTTTGGGGTTTTTTATTATTTTATTACTCAAATACAAGTTCCAGCCTCAACTGCATGTGGTAATCTGTAACACTTCAAAATTATAAAGCTATACTTATCGCATGGAAAACAAGAAATTCCATCAAAACCAGATGCAGTGTTTCCATATTACAAATCTCCTCTATTACTGCAATTTGCAAAGGACTATCTTTACATCAAGGTGAAGCAAGCACAGAATATTCCCATGTGTGAGAATACACGATGATCTTAAAGTTTCCAAGCTACAACTGAAGATGGTCAATCATTTTACCAATACTAATTCACTACACCATTTCACAGTCATTGACTGCATAGACATTGAAAGAACTGTCACTGGTTTAATCCTTGCAACTATATAGAGATTTTATAGTTGGCATTTGGGGAAAGTTTGATAGGATCACAATAAAATCCTCATAATATTTGTTTAATACAATGTTTTAAAATGTTTATGTATATGCATACATGTATTGCTAGTATTCTTTTTTAATTACATTTCCTACAAAGACACACAAAATAATGAACAAGCACATGGAACAAGGCTACACACACATATCATTTGGTGTTAGTGTCAGCTGAAGCAGTTCTCAGATTCCCTTCCAGCCATTCACTCATTCCCACCATTGTACCACTCCCTCAGATAATGCTTGTAATGCTCAGGTATGTTCATAGAGCTTTTTGGGCTGAACCAGAGTAGGGAACTGGTCCATATTAAAATACTGTTAATTTCCTGGTTGAATTATTTTTAGTCTAAGCACGTTTACTGTGCCATCTCACAAGATGGCCAAACAATCTTAACAATTTTTCTTCAACTGAACTGAGGGGATGGGCTGGACAGTAAAAAGAAGTCGCTGGAAAGAAAAATTGCTGAAGCCAGCATTTCAGCCAAAAGAATCACACAGAGAACTGCACTCTAACACAACAGTTATCTAGCAGTGTTCTTCAGAGATGAAGATCAATAGATCTCCATTTTGAAAAGGCAGCAGTAAAGATCTCTCAAGCACTTGCAGAATGCAAACGTGGAGGAATAAAACAGCATTTGTCCAAGTTGAGGTCAACAGAGATATAAAATACCATCAAGAGCGGCATTTGGCCATTTCTACAAAAACATAGGCTAGTTTTTTGAGATTAAAATAAGCTCAAATATTCCCACTGACAGAAACATACCATATACATTTATAGAAAAAAATATACACAGAGATAGCTGTGCTATATATACACCTGCTATCAACAGGTGTGTTGGCGTGATAGGTATCCTATGAATTACTAAAAATATATTAATGTAAAACATAACACGTATGTGAGTTTTCCACGGCTGGTGTATTTTCCCGGAAGAAAGAGAGTAATATTACCCTTCAAACAAAATCTGTTCTGGTTTGCAATTAGGGTTATTTAAGTGACACGTTAAAAACACATTTGATTAAAAAAAGCTGTGGAGACAAACAGTTAAATGAACTGGTTTTAATATGCCTTAGCATTACCATATATGCAAACAGACTGAACTAAGACTCAAAAGAACTTACTATACATCTAATACATGTGGAAATATATTATACATATTGAATTTATTCTTTGTTTTCCCAAATAAGTGCTACCCTAACTAATCCAGACAGGTAACTAGACTACACTATGTGTGCAATTTTAAAACAGACAAAATAACTTACAAGGGCTATTCATTATAGTTACGTAACTGAAAAAAAGGTAACTGTAGCAAAAACACATCAAACATGGTATTTTCAGAAAGACAGTATGAACATATTTTTTGTATCAATTAACAGTCCGCATGCTTTGCTACATCATCATCGTTAATAACAGATTCAACATGTTTCCATCCCATTTTACAGTAAATTTTTTTTTCCACTAGACAATATACAGGTCTCCTCAAAACAACGTGCAAATAATTCAAGCTCTAAAAACACATTAAGTGTTCTTAATTTACATTTTTAATTGTTTTTAAAAAGCTTCCTAAGGAAATACCAGATCAGCCATGAAATGTCTGAAACGCTAGCAGAGCGGTAAACAGAGAAAAGGCTCTTTTTAAAGCATTTTTTTTCAAACTAAAACATTAAAAGCAAAAAGCCATGGATTTGTATTTAAAGAGAAATTAAAATTTTAACTGAAATGTATCAACATGCAAAACACTAAGCAAAAGTATGCCGATCTGATAAATGCTCTTAAAAAAAACCCAGAACAAATATAAACAAAATCCTGCATAAACAAGATTACAAAGAAATCTGCAAAACCCCACAAAAAAGAAAACCAAAATATTTCAAATAATTGTCTAGAAACCCTCAATACAAGAAAAAAGGGCTACAAAAAGAGTCACACGATGTTTTGGAACATACCCGCCTTCTACAGAACCTATGAGGCGATCCTCCCTTAGCAACGGATAACACAAAAAATGAGAAGAGAATCATCCACTTACTCAAAATAGTAGCTATTCACTTATATTTCACAGATATAGCTGATTTTATTTTCAACAAACGTATATGGTTCTACGTAAGTAGTTCAGGTAGTCAGAAATTGTAATTAAGCTAGAATTTATTTCTGAATAGGAAAACACATTTCTTCCTTCAAGACACCTCACTAATAACATTTTGACAAAAGCAGTATATAATCTGTAGAAAAAAAGTTGCAAGGACTCATTCCAAAATTTAAACAAAGAATTAAAAACATTATTTTTATTATACAGCCTATTCAGCATAATAACAGATGGCATTTTTAGTCCTACAGAGGTTCTTAAAAAACCTGTAAATCTATAAAGCCCTTTTATTGCTTGGGAAGTGGTTTAGGTTTGTGTAAGTTACCATTTTTTAAAGGCTACATGCACACCATTTCATGTAGTAGAACGAAGGCTAAATTATGCACCAAATCTATTTTTCAAAACTGAAAGTTTTCGCAATTATAAATGGGATTTTCACCTTGTTTAAAGCTATTCCAATGTTTCTGCATTTGGCTTCTGTAAAAACATAACTAAATACATGATGGTAAAGTATTAAATTTACACATGCATCACTAACTTACAGAGACTAAACAGCAGTAATTTTTGCTATAACTGTTTCTTGTAACACCAACTGTAATCACTTGAGTGCTGTGCACGTTACAGTTACTTCCTCCACTCTTTTCTTAATGGTTTAGTAATATATTAAAAATTAAATAATTTGTGCATAAAAACGCTATTAAATGTTCAACATTTCTAGTAAGTTTTCAGACCTAAAAATTACACATATTTTTAAACAGAAAGTAACAGGAAACATTTAACTTACTACAAGCTAAATTTTCACTTTAGTAGATCAGAAATATAAGTACAGAGTGCCTTACCCTTTGTTCCAGAGCTGACTGAGTCTGTTGTCTTAAAAGAGTTTTAAATGGCCCCCCTTCTTTTCCAGCACTCCCACTGCCCATTCCTGAAGAGTATCAGCACAAATGACAGTCAAAGAAACATATATTATAACTTGTAATCAAACTTTGATTTAAAAATATATAAAATAGTCATTGAAAACAGTCAAATTATCCCCATAATTTTAATTTTCAGAAAAAAAAAACGCTGAGCATCAGTTTAATTTGGGTTTGGGGGGGTTGTTTTTTGGGTTTGGTTTTCACATGATAGCAGTGGGTTTTTTAGCATTTGGACAAAAACCTCATGATCCAAGATCTTTTTCTGCTGTCAACCTGAATTAAAAAAAACTTCAAAATACAAAGAGTTTAAGACCTGGGCTTGCAATTCTTTCCTATGACATAAACCTTTTTTTTTTTTACTTGTTACTATTGGGAGTTTTGTCTATGATTTCAATATATATCTACCTTCTCTGCTTTTCACAGAAAGTTTCTAAATAGTCAGATTTCCAGCCCTTACCAAAAAGGGCTGCAAAGTCACCATTAATTCCACACTGTTGAACAATGCCTCTCTGCCACATTACTCTATAGTAAAGTATTTCTCTGTACTATCATTATCAGTTAAAAAAAAAAAAAAAAAAAAATCTGGCTGAGAGTTTCAGAGTAACTAAATCACCTTTCCTAACCACTGAGAGGAGACTGTACACATAATTACAGCAGTAGCTATATAATGCATGATTGGGACTAAAAAGAAAATTGCAAAGGCAATGCACATCCTTAGATTTGAAATATAAACTCTGAAAAAAATTACCAATTATTTTTATTTACTTTAATACCTATGCAATGAAATATTCACTCACCTGATTCATTCAGATAAGCTAAGGACTACTGCTCAGCATTTAAAATAACCACACTTATTTGATTACTGTATTTGCACACATATAACCTGCAGATTATCTGTAAATGAAAATAAGAAACTCCAATTTTGCATAATATGGGTAATTCTCTCTTTCCTTCTTTCATGTATCTTACTCCCACCCCTACCCCCCAATATAAGAGCTTTTCTGAAGCGATGGAAAGCTTATTAGATACACAAATACCTTTGCTATTCAATTATCTGTTATCAAGCAACTGTACTCTTAACCGAGTGTGTCGAGATGCAGGTTATATGTATGACAGTAAGTTATTTGCTCTATGGTTAGAAATCACAAAAGTAAAAAATAAACACATACCAAGATTGTGTTTTTCCTAAAGCAAACACAATGCTGGTGAATCAGATTTTCTTGGTAATATTTCATGCCTAAAACCATACTATCATTGCTATTTCTTGTATCTAAAAACCATCAGTGCTAACTTGACAAAGCAAAAATAAAAACCTAAGTTGTATAGGAAAGCACAGGATAAAGAACAAAAAGAAGCGTCAGGAGCAAGATGAAATACAAACACTACAGTGCAAACAGTTACGAATGAAGCCAAGATTTTCTTTTATAGAATTAACAATTCCTTGCTAGTTTCCTTTTTCTTCTGATCAAGCATCTAATAAACATGAATGAGATTGTACATATACATTGAAGTGCAGTTATTTGTTTTAACCAAAGACTGGGAGATCTGGAAATAATACCGGACTTAATGTTGTACGTTAATTCATTCCTAGTATTTCCAAAAATTGCTAAGCTATCATTACCATATAATTATATATAAAAATACTACAATTTTTAACAAATATTTTTAGCTGTTCTTGGATAAGGAAACAAAAAGATTAGTATCTGTATAGTCCCATTGAACAAGATTAAATTGCTTTTACTATTTGGCATTGAGTCTAAACATCATTGTCAGGGACTATACAATATTAAATACAGACAAACATAGCATAAATACTGGACATGAAACAAACTCAAAAAATACAAACTTATCAAAACAGTTTCTACAGAAAAAAGCAGTAGTATCAACTATTTAATTTAAATCCATGAAAATAATGCATGTCAGTGAAATGGAAAAGGAGGCAGTACAAATAAAAAGTTTGTACGGGCTTTGTTTAAAAGATTAATTTAAAGAGCGGAGTTGCTAGTCATCTGATAGCCATTATTTCAATAAATTATGTATGTCTTAATGAGCAAGTGCTTGTTCCATGCAAAATATAGGAACAACAAAGTGAAGGGAATAAGGGGGATTAAAAAAAAAGTAAATTATTTTAGTCCAGTTACCAAAGGAAATTTTGTGAGGGAAAAGGAGAGCGTTCTGTAGCATAAACTACATATGTTTCAAATCCTATAAGAAGTTCTGAAGCTGTTTCAAGCTTCTGAAGCAGACAGGAGATGGTATGAATAGTCATGTAGCCAGCAGTTTTCAGAGGCTAATTGAACAAAAACATAGGGTTATAGAAGGCTGTGTGTTAAATGCCCCCGTATCAAATAACAACAACATTTTCTTAAAAGTTTGTTTAAAAGGCCATAATAGATTGATCCTACCAGAAGCAGCCAGAAGCAGCTCTTCAGTGAAAGAAACACTTTTCCTCAGAACAACTGGGCTGACATGGCTAGAGTGTAGAGGGTTAAGGCTAGACCCCAAGAGGAGGAGACAGGACTTTTTAAGATGTGGGGAATCACAAGAGAGTGTAGGGGAGCTGGGAAACAGGAAAATCCTAGGTCCCTGTGGGGAAGGTGCTGTGGAGGAAAGTAATAGAGACAGAGAGATGTAGATTCAGAAGATGACTAAAGAAACAGACGGAAGAAATCAAAATGAAGCATTTTTTTTTTTCTCCAAATGAACCAGCACTTATTGCTAAATTATTTCTCAACATACAAAGAAACGGAATGACAATACAGCTCCACAATGTGAATGAGAAGCATGTTCTCAAAAATCATGACCTGATTAACTGTATTTTGAAATTAATTTTTTAAAAGCCATGATAATCTAACATTTATTTTAAATTTTATACAAAATTTGATAACAAATACTATGGAGTAAAGGCTAAATAACAGTCTTCTCACACACTTAATCTGATTACTTTCATTATTTAGGTATAAAAAGTTATTTTCCAGAGAAGTCATGGATTTGTTCTATGATTTTTAGTCATAAATCTTGTAGAATCCTAAGTTCCGACAAAGAAAAGGAGTTCCCACCTTCTCCATTTCCTCCAAACATATACTATGTCACATCAAAATGTATTACCTAATTAAAATGTCATGCTTTTTGTCAGCCTGATATTCTGTTAGTTTGCAGTCGCATAAAATATATCACTATTCATAGAAGTCTAACTTCAAACCAAAACAAGCTTTCTCGGCACAGAGTAATTTCCCCTCATATTTAGACCAGATATAGACCAGAATGGATAACACAATCACAATTGTACTTTATAAAAGACATTAAGGTAATATTCTCCTGATTTGGAGCTACTGAAAACTAGATGTTTAAGCAGATCCAAGTGTCAATCTCCTCTATTTAGTTATTCATATCGTGAAATTGTGGTATCTGCACTCTTCTTCCAGCTTAGTCTCCATCTCAAACACGTGAACACACTAGCTACCTGACTGAGAAATAAAGAGGAATACAATCTACTGCAGAAACATCAGAAAATACTTCATTTTTCACATCAGCCAATCTGAGTAATGGGTATCTCAAATTTGATAATGTTTAACGTGTCACATGAGATGTTTGCTTTTTTTTTTTAAAAAAACACTAACATCACCAACTTTCACACTGAAATACTCCGACTTAGTCTTAGGAAATGAAAACAGAGGTCTAAACATATACAGTGAATTGTTAAGAACAACACACTGAATTTAGTATGTTATGGAAGTATCTTCTGCACATCATCAAATTTTTGGTAAATGGTAAAATGACTCAAGAGATACTGTCCTTTTAAGCTATTAAGATTCAAAATCTAGCATGTAACACCAAGATACAGAATTTTTAAATGCAACCAGCAAATCCTCTTAAGACAAGCTTCAGTAGCAGGGTTAAGAGCTGCTGAAAAGACGGTGCCAGTAAGCAAAAGTATGCCCACTGTTAGCTTTAATACTAAAAAGATAGCTAAAAAGTATCTTTATATACTTGAAAAATCCCTAAAAACAAGAGGTACCAATTACACAATCTGTTTCAGTTCTGAATGAACCGACTAAAGATGAGAGGGCCCATCCAACTACCTAACATTACCAGGAGTGATACAAGATTGCTGCTTTAAAACCTTGACAAATTCACAGTGAGTTACCACCTTCAGAAATTCAGAACATTTACATCTATAAAGATGACCATCAACATTACATTTAAATCCTTTACACGACATGATCCTTACCACAGAAAATCTGATCAAAAGAAACAAGTTTTCAAATACTCAGTAAACCAAACACATTAATTTGTGGTTCTCCTATATAATAAGCATCCAGTTATATTTATAGGTCCTTTAAACAAGTGACCACCATAGGTTACCCACAAAAGAGTTATCATTTACACAAAAGGACAAAAAAAAAGTGTGCTTTTATTTGTTTGTTTTTTTAAAAACAGGACAGAGAAAATAGTACTAAGAAAGACAGCTTCCTAATTGGGAACATTTTTTGACAGATATCTAGGGAATAAAATGGATAAAATATTTAATATAACTGCATTTTAATGCAACATTTAACTTATCTGCTTGGAAAAATTCTTGAAAGGGGTGCTATCAAGTAAAGCTGAATCAACTACTTTAAAATGCTTAAAAATTGTCTAGACTAGATGGAGACAAGAATGTTCTGAGCTTCAAATACCACAATTTAAAACACCATTTAAAAAGCAACCAAACTTCTATAAACAATTCTGCAAAATATTTTGCCCTACAGCAGCAAAACTCAGGGCATTGGTCACATAATGGACAGTAAACAGGCAATAATTCTTTGAGTTGTGCTGACATTATTACTGACATGATTCTAACCACAGATTAAAAAATAAGGAGGGAGGAAACAAATTGAAGAAATGATAGACCCATGGAGAAAGAAAAATGCCTTTTGAACATGGCTGGAGTGTAGCTTAAGTTACTTTCAAAAAGTATACTGTGTATGTCAAGCCATTTTCATATACCAAGGAGAATAAAAAGACAGCAGCTGCTATATTTCTAGTATCACATTTGCAAAAAGGAGTTAAAAAATCACAGAGAAATGTATACAATATATTTATAGCATAATGCATTAGGCTTGAAGACTACACAGTTTTAGTAACACTGTCCTTAACATATTGTGGTGAGAAATGTACTTCCATGATTTGTAATATGAAATGGAGGAAATAAGAAAAAGGCAATTACTTAGGACTCCCTTAATGCTCTGAGATGTTTTATTTCTACTTGAATACAGTTGTGTTACAAATGTCATTTTAATGTTATCCAGAATAGTGGAAATATAGGCAGGATTTAAATTTTCGCCCTACAGAAATCCTGTCAGGCTTGAGGTGGGCTATCTGAAGTCTCCAATTTCCACATCATTTTGATAACTTAAATGCCAAAAAGCAAAAAGGGGTTGAATGAAAATACAAAAAGAGAAACACAAATTAAACAAAAAGTGGGTGGAAGCGCCTTACCAGTTTTGGGTGTCAAACTCAAATCTGTGTCAGAAGAAGAGGACTGTCGACTGTAGGACTTGGAAGGTGAAAAGGAATAGGTTTGGTTTTTCAGAGGGGTGGAGGGTCCTGATGAATGAGTATTGGGATTGGGATCTTCATTGAAGGGAATCCTGCCAGAAGAAGGTGGAAACATATTCAGTAATCCTGTGCCAAAGGACCTGGCTGACAGCAGCATGATCCAAACACCAGGATGGGACTGGGGCAGGGCCAGCAGCTATTCCTTAGGTGCGAGACTGGGGATGAGGCCAGAGGCAAAGAAATGCTGTTTTACCCATTCAGCATTCTACAGATAGATGCTGATATCTACAATATAACAATTAAGCCAAATGAAAGGCATGAGATGTGACAAAAAATTATATATATGCAAAAGAAAAAACTGAAAACAGTTTATGGCTTAAAAATCTGGTCAAATACACAATGCTTTGAGTTAGTTTAATAAAGAAAAAATGATTTCAAATTATATTTGTGTTTATACATATTCATACATTTATGTATATACACACATATGCATTTTAAGGGGAGGGAAAAAAAAATGTTTCCTTATCCTATAGCATCAGCAGCATGCCACAGCTAAAAACAGAGCAAAGAGGAGCATCTTTATGGGAACAACTATATTGACAAACAGTTCACTTATGCACAGATTGACTTACCTGCTCTCCAAAACCATCTCTTCCACAAATGGCACATACCCTTCCTATAACCATTTTAAAACCTAAATACCGTATTTGAATTATGCTTGAAAGCAATTATGAACTCCAATCAAAACATGATTTCCTCCAATGACTGTAAAATAGCGAATGTTCCTCAGATACATCAACTTATTTTTACTTAATTTCTTGGAAAGTAAGCATGTTAAAAAGAAATGAAGAGTGTGGCTTTGTGGAAGAGACTCTGACGCATTTTCAAGGAACTATTGCCTTTGTTTCAGCAGCTGCACACAGAGTAGTTCTTCACTGACAATAGAAGGTGTCTCCATGAGAAAATGAGGGAGAAAAGATGGGTGGTACCTGCCTACACTGCCTGCCTGCCTGCACTTTGCGACCACTGTGCCTGTGGCCTGCCTCTCCCCAGCTCTTGAGTCTGAGCAGTCTCGTACCAGTGTAGATGAGAGTGGGAACAGACACAGAGAAGTTCTGAGTAAGTCGTGAGCCAGTAGCAGTGTGAATTGGGCTGTTGTGAGTCGAGCGGCATCCATGGCTTGGCGGATGAACCAGCGGAGACCTGAGAGAATTTGCAGCCAAGGTGGAAGAAAAGAAAACAATACATACAAACAGGTTGCAAAGTTATGTTATTAATTATTTCAGGGAAGTTTAGCTAGAGGAGATCTCTTACTTTAAGCAGACTCTAAGAATTTTAATTCCTCGCATGCAAGAGTCCAGATGAAATAAAAAGAGAGAAAGGAACAGCTTAACCACTAGCTTGTAAATGTGTAATTGATTCTTTGGCAACAGGGCATCAAGTTAGTAAAGCCAATAATAAGAAGTATTAGTTGATTGTGCTGGCTTTGAGAAACGTTCCCGTTTTTTTGACTGATGGGACAATGATTCTGACAATATCCACCACCAAGCTGAACGTGGATTATTTGGGGGGTGGAATTTCCACATTTTGCTCCAGAGTGAAAGCTACTCATTTATTTATGAATGCTTTTTAAGTTGGTAGTTACCAGGTCCACCTTTTTTTTTTTTTTTTTTAAATCACCACTGTTATTTTACATTGCCATCCAGAAGCTCTTTGATGGCAAATTTTTAAAATTAAGACGTTAAAACAAGCTATGATTTGAAATAGAAACCAGTAATTTTGAGAAGTAAGAGCATACTGATGCCCGCACGACAAAAATGCCTAATTACTATTGTAATGACACAACAGTTCAAGTTAATGAAAATGGCTAATTCAAATAACACCTCTGAAAACACAGCATAAGTAGTATACTTTTTGGTGCTGTTTTTTCCTTCCAGAAATTGGATTGCTCTACCAAACAGAAAATAACTAATTTATCCAAGCAACAAAGTAGTAACAATTTGAAGACAACTGCAAGTATTTTTCTATTAATTTGTATACACATTAAAAAATTGCATTCAAACTGTGTTTGGTGCTGCAGTAGATATAAGAAAGATCAAGAAATTCTACCTCTCATCATAAAAAGTTTTCTTTACAAGTACACTGTAACCCTACCTGTTTTGCAATAGCCCTACTTGTTTTGCAACAGTAAAAAGCAAAGCACACAAGAAAAGATGAGACTACTTCAGGGTCATTCTCTAAATCACTGACGGAACTGTCCAAATTCAAAATTTATCTTTTCTTATATGCTCAGCATAAACACTCAAACCTGATTTTACTGAACTGGGAAAATCTTGAACAGAAGGTGTATCATAAGAAGCCCTCACAAAACCATTTATTGTACAAACACAGAGTCAAGGCAGAACTAATTATTAGTTAGGAAACTGGTGGATCACAACCCAGGGATACGTAATACCGTTGCTATATAAATTCAAAAAAGTCATATTAAGATTTACCACTTCAGCTTCTAAAGAAAGAACATAAGTAATCCAACCTAAAACATTTCAAAATTGTGGAATATAGACTGAGTTGCAGACAAATAAAACTACAAAAAAAAAAATTTCTGGGGAAAAAAAAAGAAATCACACTGGTTATGTAAAACTGAATGAGTATGAAAACAAGAGAGATGAGACTTGTTTCCCTACAAATTATTAATTCATACTTACTCCTTCATTTCTTTGGATGGTGAGCTACATGCAGGTAAAAATGCTGATGTGTTACTTAATTTGTCCAACGTGCAGGCTGTTCCTATGGCTCGTACTACCAGTCCAGACTCTCCCTCCAAATCAAAACACTGCAAATAACCAACAACAGCATTTCCCCTCATTTCAAGCACCTTCAAGCCAATCTTCCTTTGCAATTCACCTACAAAACAAAAGGTAGAGAGCTCATAATTGCAGTGAACTTCACCTATTCTCTTTTGTGGTCTTTGGCCTGTGCTTTTGAAATTTCCAAGTCAGTAAAACAGGTAATAGATCCAATCTTACATAATTATGCCAAGCAGCTGGTCACAATCTCTGCCTCCTATAACATAGTGTGATGTTCATGATTTGCACAGCTTTTCCCTTTTTTCTCCAAATCTGCTCTGATTGCAACATGTTATTTCAGAAATGTTTTTCTCCAATTTTTATTTTCATTAGTTTTTCCCTTTTTTACTTATTTAGAGAAAGAGATGGTCAAGACGTGCTAGAACACACACAAGTTTTAAATACCCTTCACACAGTTCAGAACAATGCAACATCTTTGAAATACATGTGGATAGGCATCTTTTTTTTTTTTTTTTTTTACAAACTTATTTAACCATATTTCAATGTAATTCATTCTTTTTGCTCTTTTTAAATTAATAGCGTTTAATATGCAGCCTCATCTACAAAATGTAACACCAAATAAACAAAACACAATACCAAATATGCCACACTCTCACTGCAAACAAAAGACTGCCACTTCTCCTCTATTAGCTGCACACACAGACTGAAAGACTGTAACTATAGGACAATGGTCTGGCATAGATGCTCATTTAGCAAGATGTTTAAAAAAAAAAGTTCATTGATCCGTGTAGCTAGATAGCCTTGGTAATACTAGGTGCAAAATATCATCTATCTTTGGATAAAAATTAAAGATTTCCAAAATCCTCTGTTAACAAACTGAAAAAGCCTCACCATCACAGACAATAGCCTAACAGTCCCAATGTCAATGATGTTAAGAAATCAAGTGGAATGAAATGATCACTACTGCTTTCTAGAAGCTTGGTTTTAACATTACCAGAAGAGGTTCCTACTGTAAACTTCTTAACAGAGGCTGAAATTATGCATGCGCTGGTCTTGAAAAAATCTCTAAGAATAAGGTAGAGTACGAAAGTTTCTAGCCAAGTGAAAATTGCTATGGATTGCATTCAAGCCAAGGTTGAGACTGAATTCTTTTTTACATATACAACACATAATATGACGGAGAACTGTGAAACGGCCCGGATCATTCTCAGAAGTTACAGATTTCTTCAGGATTCTTTAGGTGTGGCCACCAGTAACAATGACTGCAATGTGATGCATTATATTATGTGACATGGAACAGTATTGCTATGAGGTCTTTTGTTTTTTTTCCTCTTAACCACTGCTATGAATAAAAATATTAATGAAATCTAGCAGAATACTTCCACATGTGCTACTTTATCCACTTTTACCATTTATGCAAGGCAAGAGATATGCAAATGGTAATCCTGTAAACTGACATACCATGGGAGCTACATTTAAAACCTCATAAAAAGTGAATTCATGTCAGTTATGACCATATTGTTTTTTCATATTTTTCCTCAAAACGTGCTGGCTCTCCTAAGTGAAGATACTGAGTAACATCTCCACGATCTCTTTGTTGCCCCACTTACTAAAGATTTCCATACACGCTGGCAAAACCCAACTCACTTTTTCTTTTACTATCTTCCTTAAAACACAGCTGATTCTACAAGAAACCTGACAACATTAAGAGCCCATTAGAGAACTGAAACCACTACCTATCATTCTAGTGGCTATTTTTCATTATTTCTTTGTATTCGTTACACCTTCAATATTCTCCACCTCTATCAATTGGTTGTCTCTTGTCTTAGTGTGCAAGTACTCCCGAGTAGGGGTTTTTTTGTTCTGTTCTATTGGCACTGAAACAGGAGGATCTTGGTTCACAACTGCTGTTCATAAGCATCAGTAATAAAATAAAAAAAAAAAAAAAAATCTGTGAAGATACTTCATACTGTGGTGCTGTGGAGACATCAACTGACTCTAATCACTGGTCTCTCCAGGAACTGCAGATACGTCCTGCAGAATCGATGCAAGGCAATACAGAAGTATGCTTGAGAAACAATGAACCAATCTTGACTGAAAACATGGGATGAGTCAGGTAAGTATTAATACACACTGTATCTGAGATGGTGTATATTTGTTCACATACTTGAAAGTAGTTCGAAGACGGTGGAATAGTTTATTATTTTAATTGTTTGAGGCCAAATTCTAGTAATACTCCTCATATGGGTTAAGAACATCTTCAAGAGAGTTCCACAGGTTTCTAAGACCTTGCTAAAAACAATCAACAAATTAGACAGCAGCATGGCCTCACCGGGGGGGGGGGGAGAGGGAGAGGGAAACAGTCAGCCATACTGGCCATCAGTTAGGACAACAGAACCTTCAGAAACAGAAGACACTGTGAACTGAAAAAATAAACATAATTAATACCAAAAAATCACATACAATGTTGTCTTAAGCAAGTCACTTATTTAAATAGTGAATATTTTTAAAAGTAGCAATAACCATTACAGCCTACATGTTTAATACCTGACATGAGTGAAATAAGTCTTTGTCTAGCCTCATTCGATGCCCTTGGTGTACGAATTCGGTCTATCCACTGGTATTCTGGGTCTTCATTAACTACAAGTTCTTCCACAAATCCATGAATTATTACTGCTCGGTAACACTTAGGAATAGATGTAGCTGTTAAAAAAAATATATAAAAGATGTAAGGCATGAGTCTATGAGCCAAGAATTCCAAGAAAAACATAAAATTACACGTAAAAAGTGATGTGAACGATTCCATAAAGTAATCCACATAATTTTCTGTTAAAATGTGGACATACTCTAAGCAGTTTTGTTCTGGGAGACTCTGGAACTGATAAGATAACTGTCCAGTGTATCAGTTACAACACGTACCATTATGAAACCTTTTCACTTTGTGCCTCTTTAACAGGATGTGCACCCAAAGTAACACAACGTGCGTATGCACATGCACTGAAATGCAACTTAAGAAAGATAAGGGGAAAAAAATCAGTTACATTGTTTTGAAATATGAACAGTAAAAATTTATTTTATAAAAAAAGAAAACTAAACAATTTTCTGCATTTGCTTCAACGTAATCACCACTGGGCTTATGCAATGAGCTGGTGAAAGAAGGGAAACTGACAGAATAGGTAAAGAAAGAAAAGAAGGGGGGCGGGGGAGTTTTTTGTTCAAATAAACTTTTTTCCTCTACTTACTGCAAAAAAACTTGACTCCACAGGATGACTGCCTAAATCTGTTTAAATCATTGAAGAGATCTACTTTCACAACGACATTGATCTCCCCACGTATACCTATCAAAAAAAAAATTAGAAGCTGTATCAGAAACAAATACAAAACTAGCCCTATTAAATATTCCCTATTACTAGTAATTAATGCACTTTCTATTACCAATGAGTTAGTTTTTCTGCAAAGAATGTACTATAACCCTGCTAGAACCGCTCAGTTCAACTGGCGGTTCATGTGTCAATTCTAGCCTGTGCCAGAGGAGCAGGAAGACATTTCCTTGCCTCTCAAGTCTGATGCAGAGACTCCTTCTCAGAAGAAGGTTCTAGTTCTGTCCAGCCTTTGAGGCTAAAGCTATGCAAGCAACAGTCCTCAAATACCTGCTGCACCGAACAGAACTTTAGAAGAAAGAAGGAACTGGGAGAAGAGAAGCCATCAGCCTCCTGATACTGCAGTGGCCTCTGCTGCAGTGAGCAAGTGCTCTCTCTGCTCCTTCGCCCTGTACCATCAATACAGGAATGGTATAAAATCAATATCTAAGTACCGTGACTGTCCCAAGACATCCTTAGCACAAAAGGTCCGAAGTACCAACTTTGAGTGCAGATGCCTTGAAACTGGAGTCCTGTTCACAACAAAAAGCTCTGACCAACACCAAAAAGCTTTTACATTTCCTCCCTGAAATGGTTTCAAAATCACAGTAAAGCTACCCTCTGAAGCTCAATCCAGTGAGAAAATTTATGGTTCTTTCTAGAACCACAAAGTGGCACAGTAAGTGTATGTAAAATACTTTGATTATGAGAAGAAATATATTAAAAATAAGGTCTTACTGACTTTTTAGATAAAGCATATTTTTGGCCGCAATTAAACCTTATTAATAATGGAATATTTCCTCAACACACAGCCATTCCTTTTTGATTTTTCTACTTCTCTATTCTGAGCTTTTTCTTCTTGTTCCCCACCCAGTAACAAAATCATTTCACCTATTATAGGTTCTGACATATTGAGGACTAAACTTCTTGATGAGTCTGATCTCTAGTGTCTTCAGAAGCCTTCATCACATAAATATATGACACTCAAACAAAAGCATTAGATTCACAGATTGACTCTGACATTATTGCAATAAAGTCACCTAGATCTATCTCCCAAAATGCCAATAGAAAGAAGCCTTCAGTTACTATAAGAGGAAGTGTGTCAGGTTCATATATTTTCACAAATAATCATGTTAAGGTGCAAAAATTTTTTTTTAATAAAAATTTATAAACATTATATTGATTATTTTTTTAAGGAGGCATCAATTACTGTTTGCCAAGGATCAAGATAACTAGAATCTACTGCTATGAGCATGAAAATATAAGAATTCTAATTTTACTTAAATAGAAAAAAAGCTGTGAAATACTAACAGATCTAGAAAAATACAGAGAAATCTAATTCTCTGACATACAAGTTGTACACATCCTGAGACAAGTGTTCACCTAATTTAACTTCAAAAGAAAATGTACAATATGAAAATGTGAATAGAATCAAAGGATAAGAAGAAAAATACATGCAATATTTCTCAAAAAAACCCTCTTCAATATAACTGTTTTAAATGTAAAAAATACTTTGCATCAGCTATGATGATCATCCAGTAAATACCATTAATTATTTCCCAACAATGATTTATAATTAGCTTTTAACATAGTTAGGTCATTTAACTCACACTGGGTAATGAACAAGGGTGATAACGACAACCACATAGATGTTCTGCAATAAGGTATTCAAGGAGCAAGCTAACTGCTGTAGACAGACCTTGACTTTCTCGGACAAAAGCTGTGTTTCATTAAAATCAAGGGCAAAAATATGATTAACTTCATTTTCTCATACCTTGAAGACATTCTGATGAAATCTACCTAGCACTGAGAGTACTTTCTGCAGGGAAAAGGAATTTCATCCTGTACTTTATGTTGAAGATAACATCACATCCTGTCCCTCCATCTCAAGTGAACTTCATCCAGCACCCCAGGAAGGCACACCCCAAGTGACTTCAGCAAAAGTATATTCTTTTAGTAAACACATGGTAATTGGAAAAGTATGTTTGGGTCTTTTCTTTTAATCTGAATTTTGCAGTAACTATTTTAAATACCGTGTGAAGATTTCTTCCACTTGTCACAAGTTCTATGAAAGCCATTCTGCGAAGCACTAGTCTGTACTACCACGCCAGAAATTTTATCATGCCAGAAATAAGGATAAAAGCACCAGAAAAGTAGCTTTCCAGCTCTCAAGGCTAAAATTATTACAAATTTCTGAAGACGGCTTACAGAAATGAAGATTGTAAGAAGCAGATTACATCTCAAACATTTTTTTACTTTTAAATTAGCAAATCTTACCATGAATGGTATCATAAATAGGAAACCATCCTGAAATAACTGTAGCTGCTTCACTATAGAGCAAAGGATCAATATCTATGTACACTTTGCCAATGGCATCATTAGCACTGTAGGTATCATGATCAAGAACTGTGATTTGGAGAGGCTCGTCTTGTAGCTCTTCGTCATCTACCTAGAAACAAATATTAACATGGAATCTGAGTATTTAAAAAAAAACAACGCAGGGAAATGCTGCTGAAAAACAAATGCAAAAAAGAGGATAGTTAGTTATGTACAGTGACCTGACACTGATAAATCTGTAATTTCCATTTCCTGTATCTAAACAACGCATTCCCTTAATTTGAGTTTACCCTTCACAGACTGGCAAGAT
Organism: Aptenodytes patagonicus; assembly: GCF_965638725.1. Lineage (NCBI taxonomy): Eukaryota > Metazoa > Chordata > Aves > Sphenisciformes > Spheniscidae > Aptenodytes > Aptenodytes patagonicus. The sequence continues at coordinate 75,651,129 of NC_134949.1, read as the reverse complement.
CCTGGAACTAGAGTTATCGCTGGGAGAAGAACAGAAAAGCAAGATTACAGTGACTACACATTTTTAAATTCCACATGATTTAAGTCACAGTCCCTAGATGGGTAGTCTACCCATCTCCACAACACATACTTTTCATTTAAAAAAAAAGAAAATTTAAGATAAAGCATCTCAGAGAACTATTATACTCTGAAGTTATGATTATTGGTGCTCTCACCCTTCCAAACTGGTCAGTGGCTTAAAAGAAGACATTTTATACAATCCATTGTAAAAATTCAGTAATTTCAGACATGCACTTTCCTAAATAAATGCAACAATCCATCTGCAGATACCTCAACTATTTTTTAGGACATACAAAGATAGACATTCTACAACTTTTTGTGTTGAACGTCACAAACCAAGAATCAGGTTTGCCAAAGGCAATTGGATGACTCACGTAAGTGTTTGCAGAATTGTAACGCGTAGTCTTGCAAAAAGATCAAACTACACACACATACACACACAATGTCTTAAGCGGTTAGTGCTTTTCCACTCTTTGAAATATGGAATTCTTTTTTTTTTTTTCTTCTTTTCAATGTTGCTGTTTGGCTCTTTGCTTTCCCAAATCCATTTTTCCATGCAAAAAGACAGAATTTTGAGACTTCTGTTATTGTCAAAAAAACCTCTTTCTGTATGAACAGAGCTAACCCTCCACACAGATCAGCTCTTTCCCCTCCCCCAAAAAATGACCCCAGGAACTGAAAGATAAAAAAAGAAAACTGATTGAATTTGAATACCACAGGACTACTTTCTTAATCAACATGGATTGCTGATTAAGAGATGCTCTTAATCAAGCGTTCCGTGTTGATCAATAATCTGCCTAAGCTTACTATTTTATATTTACTCTTAAAATATTTCTAACATTACCAGCTATTACATCACTCTTTACATGTACATATATTTACAGCTATGCTTATACTGTGATATTATCTTAGAACACTATAAATGAACCAGTACTATATATTCAAATGTTTTAACAATTACTTTATTCTAAATACCATCACTTTTTTTTTAAGTAATAAAAAAAATGCAGTAACAAAAAAAAAGAATATGTAAACACTTGTTCAGGGTGTAATGTCAAAGGACCATTACTTTTTTAAGTAATAAAAAAATGCAGTAACAAAAAAAAAGAATATGTAAACACTTGTTCAGGGTGTAATGTCAAAGGACATCAACGAATCAGATCATGGAAAGCAACAAGCAATTACAGGGAAATGCTGAGTGCCCTCATTATTACATAAGGAAATGGGAAAAGACAGTGTCCAATAATTTTTGTCCAAGGTCTTTATTTTGTAATTTTCTCATAGGAATTTTCCATTTTCTTCTTTATCAAGTGCATTATTTTTGCAACCCAAAGTAATATTTCAAATCCCAATTAACTCTCCTTACTCAAAATTACCCCTTTAAAAAAAACCCACAAGCATACCCGTACTGATATCTGAAAGCCTAATCCATAACGCTATTTTCCCCCCACTTTTACCTCTGTCTTGTCTTTTTTATTATTACCCAGAATAACATCTGAGTTGGATCCAATCTGGCAAGCTTTTATCTTTACAAACAGTCCTAAAAAGCCAATGAGACACCTTTAGCAAACAAGGTCTAACTGTAGACAGGTTTGCTGAAAAGGCTTTCTGTGTATTTAAACAGAAATACACTTCACTCCTCAAAACTCATTTTCTGCCTGAAATGAAATTATTTCATTAAGGGCATCTAAACCAGAGTGTCTATATAGATGCAGGCAAGCTCTTAAAAAATACTTACTTCAAATTTGAACCACTCAGAATTCCACTGAGGATTAAGTGATTTGGGATACACATCTGTCTTAAATGTTGTATTTCCAAATTTCACCTAAAAATACAAGCATTCCATTATTAATACTAAATATTTATAAATAAATTTAGAAACTCATTAAATCTACACATGCAAATAATTTCAAATACAAATTTCAACAATATCAACAAATATCAACAAATCCTTTTCAGTGAGAGTGGCTTTTTAATTGACTCACATGTATCAGTAAATACTTTCCACATATTGGTGGAAAAGTCTTGCTGACTTACAATAAATCTCTCCCTCCCACTATTAAAATCATGTTTTTTTCCTCCTCAATCACTTGAGAGGTAAAAATATTGCTTATATTGGCTATTCAAAGTCACTTGGTACACTCTCTTTTGCCTTCTGTTTAGAAATACTATAAGCAAAAGTATTCTATCTAAATATTCATAGTTTATGTCCTATTACAGTTCTCTCTAGGGTTTCTAAATCAGCTTTATTGACAATTTATAAAAGAAATACAGAAATAAAATGGTAACATTGGTAAAATTATTTCTTAAATTTAAGAAATCTCCCCAGATACACACCAGAAAATAACTGAAATCGTCTCTGTTAACTGCAATCTCGATATGCTGGACACATATCAGTAAATTCAGAGCAGCAAGGAGGAAGCACCTGATCAGTTTCTATTCCTTTCTTAAAATATAGAAAATTCCAGAAAGCATACAGGCAAAAAGGTTAGAGGGACTACGTATCTACGTACATATCTCTATATATATCCCTGTAACCTCCAGTTACTGAAGATTACATATTCTCCATACTTCTATTGATTAATGCACCTTCAACCACATAATAACCTATTTCAGGAATCTCCATTTGGTCTCCATAGGAGTCTATTTTAGGATGACCCCAGTCGTTGTTTTTATTTGTTTTTTTTTAAAAAGTGAACCTGAATTTCTGTGATGCTCCACACATCAAGAAACCACGCTGCACAATGCAAGAGCCTTTATTTCACTGCAGCTTTCATTCTAAACAGTTTACAAACACTTGTAGTTCTCTGAATGTTGCCATGTTGCCTCTCAAAATAATTAGTACTTCAACTCAGACCAACTATCTGATGGTAGTTACAAATACCCAAAGATATGTTTTTGAACTCATTCAAGATTCTTAAGAAAATAATCAGCATGCTGATATAAAAGAAATGCTGCAGTCAAAGACAGTTGTGGTTTTTGAATGCCGTTTTCTTTTTAAAAGTCTAAACGGATTTTGGAGACTAAATTTAGGCTTAGCTTTTGAAAACTGTATAGCAGTTTTTTAAACACTTCTGCTCAAGAAAGTATTAAATAAACACTTTATATGTTTCAGTAATATGGTGATTATTTTGCATAGGTGCATACCCCAACTCTAAAGAGATTCTGCACTTTCTTAAGTACACCCAGTGCATTTAAAAAGCCTACAGCACTGCAGAACTGGACAAAAAGTTCACACTGAGCTCTGTATATGTAACCATACGTACCTTGATCAACAGAACTCTGTACAGCATTTGCGACCAAAGAAACAAATAAAAAGATGGTGCGGCCCCCTGTTTGATTCTATGAACAGTAGTGCTTTTCGAAAAGAAGGTACTTCAAAGAAAGCTTTAAAGTTAAAAGCCAGAGTGGTATGAAAACACAGGACTAAGCAACCTTAGTGTGAAAAATCTTCTAGCTATCAAAACATGGATGCAGCCTATGTGTACACAGAAAACTAACAGCACTGCTACTTAGAATGTGTATTCATCACACAAAGCAGTATAATAAAATGATACTGACACTAGTTTTAACTGAGCTACCTTATATACATACCAGAAGCTGCCAAGACACAACAGCCCAGAGCTCCACCCAACCTATTTTTACATGTTATCTAGGGAGTAAATTAGCTCCCTTGGAGCCCCCCGCAGCTATAACTGAACTTCTCCAGTAGTCAAGCTAGTTCATTAAAGCTAGTAGAGATAATCAAGCACTACACTGCTGTCTGCTATACAAATTTAGAAGTACAATTACAGAAGAAATTGTGCTAATTTGCTCCCCATCACACATGCTGGCAAAGTCCAAGTTATGCATAACCTGAGCCAAGTAAGAGCTCTAAAGTCTTTCCTCATTTTCTTTTCTAATTCTAGATTTATATTAGAAAATTTAACAAGGAAATTAAAGGCTAGTAATCAACTAGTACCTTAACATTACTTCAGCTTTTCATTTTTATTTAAGTGAAAATGTTTTGTAAAGGTTTGCAGCAACCTTACACTGAAAAATAAAACAATAGTTTCAAGCTCAATTTATTTTGACATAAATCTCACCTGCTGCTTGCCTACTCCATATGTGGAAAGGGTAGTTCCCACAGTCTTTCCAAGTAACAGCGCTGAAAGCAAGGCCCCGTCTACCTATTTCTTTAGCCTTATTTGTGCCAAGACATTCATGAAACTGCACATTAACCCAGCTAAGCAAATTGATCTTTCTGAAAAATTTTATTTTCCTTTTTTGCTAAGCTAGCCTTTAACCAGATGAATTTCCAAATCAATTTTGCTACACAGACAGTAGGGCTGGCACAGATGGAGCAGGGTTGGGAACAAGTGACTAACAGGAGAGGAGAGCCGTTTCTCCTCAAGGCAGCATAAAAATAGGCCAAATGAAACTCATCAGAGAACTGTATTTCCTATTCCTGTTTTCCCTGTCTCCTAGTAGCACGCATCAAGTTGTTGCAGGCTGCCTACTAATCAAATTTAAAATTACAAGAGAAACGTTTATAAATTAAAAACTGATGAAACATCTGAAACCAAACACTGAAATATCAAATGACTGTCATTCACGTAATAAAACAGAACTGTGTACTATTTCAGCTCCATTGAAAAGTGCAGGAGAAATACATTTTCACTTTATTACCAATTTACTGTCCCACTAAGCAATGCGCTTAGTGTCTAACATCAACCAAATTTTTAAGCACCAAACCGAATCAGGACTTGTATACCAAAATCTATTTTGATATTATTATCATCATCAAACTTTTAAGACATTCTGTCGTCCTACCTTAATTCCAGTATTGTGCCAACCTCAATTACTATTTGTGGTACAAGCATGCATTTACATAGCATTCCATTTTTAAACACCTCTTTGCTTTTCTCAGAGTATGCTTCCTGAATCTACGGAATGTTTCTGAAATGTTCCGTGTTATTCATGCTGGAAATAATGAATCATAAAACAGAAGGATCTCGTCAACTTATTTTACAATCCCTTCCTGAGAAACGCCTTATATATTGCCTGTTAACTATACGATTGTAACGAAGGTTGAGGTTAGGTACTTTTGGTGCAATAAAGTGATTTAAACATGCAAACAATATTAAATATTTGTCCAATAAAAATCCTCTTAAAAATATTTTAGTATTTCAAATACTTTTAACAGAAATATGAACAATGGCCTTCAAAGTAAAGCCCATACAACCACTCTGCACTTCATATGTTAAAAAAATTCAAATGACTTAAACACGCTTTTACTACTTCTCCATCCTGCTTCCAACGCATCTATCGAATCCTGAAACGGATTCCATTTGGCTGCGGTATCAACAAGAGCCGTTCATTAACAACCTTTAGCCAAGAGAGGCTGAATATTTCTAAAACACCATTCAAATTCTACGTGGCTGTGAGCTAAGAATGACACCCAAGGGTAAACCAGAAACTGCTTTTAAAACATCCCTGCGGACACCGGCTCGGGGCGCTCCTGGCCATTTCTGCAGCCCCTTTGCGGAGCATGCTCGCCCACCTGGCCCCGGCCGGGGCTGGCCCACCCTCCCCGCGCAGAAGGGTGCCGCCAACAGAAGAGCTCTGCGGCCGAGCCCGGAGGCACGAAACGCGTCCCAGGGCGGGACTGCTGAGGGGAGCCGCGGCCGGCAGCCTCCCGGGCAGCCCTCCGCGGCAGCGTACGTGACCGCGGCGGCACCCGGCACCGCAGCGCGGGCGGCCAGCGGGGGGCGTCCCGCGCGGCGAGGGCGCCGCGGCGGGGGCCGGCAGGTGCCTCGGCCGCGCGGGCCCGGCGGCAGGTGCGCGGGCCCGAGGCGCGAACCGGCGGAGCCGCCCTCCTCCTCCCACAAACCTCCACAAAGGCGTCCGTCAGGTCACTGGCGCGGTCCATCACCGGCAAATGGCGCCCTGCCACGATTTTGACCTTCAGCTTCCCCGGCATCTTCCTCCTCCTCCGCCTCCCCCCGGCTGCAGGGAGAAAACAACAGCGCGCGTCCCATGGAGCGGCACGGCACAGGGACGGGAGGGGGGGGGGGGGGCGGGGGGGAGCGGGCGCGCATGCGCCAGGGCGAGCAACGGTCTGCGGCTGCCTACCCATGCCCGGCGCCGCTGCCCAGACCCAGCGCCGCAACGGCCGCGGGGCACGCGCGCCGTGACGCAACCCGGCGAGGAGGGAACGGCAGTTGGGCGCATGCGCTACTTACTGGGTCACCGCCGCAGGCGGCCGACAGAACGGGTGTGGGGAGCGGCAGGGCAGCGGGCGGTCCTCCGCCCCCGCCCGCCGGCGGCAAGGCCCCGGGGCGCCCCGCCGCGCAGCTCGCCCCTGCCGGTACCGCTCCGCCCACCGCGCCAAGATGGCGCCGCGGGCATGGAGACTCCACTGGAAGTCGAACGCCGACTCCTCGATGGGCTCCGCGCTAGCGATGCGGCAGTGCTTCCAAGGGAAGTCAGGGTGCTTGAGCACCGAGTCATCGATGCCGGGGGCTGCGGCGCAGGCCGCGGGCGGCCCGGGGCAGCGGCGGGACGGGCTGGGCTGGGCCGGAGCCGCCTCCAGCCCCTTCGCAGCCGGGCCGGAACGGCGCCGCGCCTCTTCCCCCGTCCAGCCTTGTGTTTGCGGCTCTGCGGGGGCCGGGTGTCGCGCTAGGCGCGCCCAGCCCTCGGGCTGGGCTGCTCAGCGTCCCTGGCCGCCGTGGAGGCTCTGTCCCGGGGGCTGCCGGCCGGCCGGCGCGGCCCGCAGGGAGAGCCCTGCCAGTGCCTCCGATGGCTCGGGCCTGCTCTGCATCCAGCCTTCCGCGAGGAAGGAGTCGATCCAGTCTCGGTCTTGAGGGTCCAGTGGGAGAGTCCTTTCAAGGACTTAAACCAAACCCCATGGGTCTGACTTTTTTTTTCTTAATTAAATACAAGTATTTGCAGTATTTGAGGGATTATGACTAGATTAAATGGAATTTAGTTATCAGAAATAGGATTTTATATGGTTCTTGTAGCCAGGTTTTGACTTCTTGATGCCTGAAAAGCTCTTTGTTTAGGAAATGGCGCCGTGGAAGCTTGGGGGAAGCCAAAGGAGCAGGACTGGCCAGGAGTTACGTCGGGTGTGTGCCTACGGGTGGGAGTCTGGGAGTATGAAACCAGGTTGCATGAAAATCTGTGGGTCATGAGTGGTACTGCTGGCGTAGTCGTGAACAGGAATATCAAAGAACCCTTGTGTTTTGATTAAGCAGTCTCCAGATGTTGAGCCAAATAGTAGATCTGGTTGGATTATTTTCCCCTCTTTCTAATCTTACAAAAAGACTGAATACTGTTATGGGCTGGAATGTGATACTGCAAACACAAACCGTATGAACGAAACACAGTAGTGCGTTGCATAGCAAATTAACATATAGAAGATCTTTGGCTGTCTGTCCTCCAGCTAGCTGCATTTAGTCTCACTCATACAGCGCTTCCTCTCTTTAGCTTGTTTTCAAGTTATATCTTTGGAACAATTCATACTGTTGTCAGTATTCATCATATCTGAGTAAATTACAAACAGGCTAGATGCATGTTTCTTGCTCATCCATCCTTGTCTGAGTGGGGTACTTCAATGAGACTGCTCCCAAGGCAGGATAGCAGTAAAGAGAAAAGACCCAAGAACGGAATCAAAACCAGAAAACACGCTGCTAATGTTAGGGTTTTAGTTTAGACCAGAAATGTTCTTTTTGAATGGAATCTCCTGATCTCGCCTGCTTAAATGTTGTTTTGGCTCACATAATCGAGCAGTTACAGAGCATATGAACTGATATTTCATTTGGATAAGACTGAACTGAAAAGCACAAGCTAGCAATACACCAAATACGTTCTAGCTGTTCACGGGCATTCAGGCTGTGGCAGCAAATTAAAGCTAGCATGGAATTAAACCCCCTGAATTGCATATGGTGTGGGTGCTAGGTCCTCAGCACCGTTTCACCCTAAAGATGGGCCACTGATCCACTACTTTACTTACTAACATAGCCATTCCTGTGTCTTAACTTCCCTGTTAGAATAGAAAACTACCAGCAGAAGATGGGACTACAGAAAAACATTGTGTTGCCCTTGTTAGATACAGCATTGTTTGGCCTTCATTAACTGGTGTACTGCTTTGTAGCCCAAGATTTATGGAGTGTAAAATAAGTTCTTGACTACAAACAAGTAAAAACAACGCCAAAGTAAACTTTGTCATATGTTCCTTTTTTCTGGCAAAACACCTATTTCTTTGCTGCTTCTGCTAGCTAAATTACAATGCAACAATTATTAGGAAACACTGCATGGTTACTGCGATTTTACGGCATGTCTTGTGATATGTAGAAAATTTTTGTCAGCTTATAAGGACATGAATCCTTGAAAAAAATTACTTTGGAAAAGGACATTCCAATGTGCAGTTCTAGCACATTGAACAAAAGATTGAAACTGCCTTGTATATTATAAGCAAAAGGACACAAACGTAGTTTAGTTCTGTCTCTTTAGAGATGGGTAGGTGGCTCTACCGAATACATTTGTGATGCCAGGGTCTTCCTAAACCCCTCTTTAGTCACTGAACACACTAAACAAAACTCGAGCTCTGTGTTGTTCACCGAAGATTGGACAATTTGCCTGACTAATGGCCAGTTAATACAGTGAATACCTGGCTAAATGTACTGCCTCGTTAAATGAAATAGCTACAATTTGGGACGATCCTTAAACAATTCAAGCATTATTGTACCAGATGCTTGCTGAAACGGAATCAAGAGAACATCTAACACGGTAAGCTCTTCCAGGCAGGTTCTTGTAAACCTGCAACACTCCTGACTCTTAAAGACCTCTCTAATCTTTACAGACAATCCACCTCAATGCTGCTTATTCTCAAATTTTTAAAACAGATTTTCTGAAGTTAAAACTTGGGGGGGGGGGGGTGTGATGAAATACAAATCTATTCTTGTCTTATCCACTGAACCTAGAGAACAGATTATCCCTTCAGAAATATTAGAAGACTCTTACTGGATTAGACTGGTAATAATTGGTATATGCTCTTTTAGGTAATCTTTTTTGTTGTTTAATTTATAGCACCTGGGGCCAATAGGATCCACAGGTTAACCACCTGCTTTGGGAAAATTTCTCTCCTTTTTATTTTGAACTTACAAACTGATTTCAGTTGTGGACTCCTATCTCTTACATTATGAGAGAGAAGGAAGAATTGTTCCCTTTATTCATGCAAAGTTTTTTATGGATTTTTTTAATGGACTTGCCATCTAACTCTTCCTATTTTTTAATTGACTTGTTTGAAGTAAGTAACTTTGATTTTCCCATTCTTTCTTCATCATTCATTTTTTCATGCCTCTGAACATTCTTTTTAATTTCTCCTGAAGACTCTCTGAACAGGCCACATTTTTTCCTTAAAGTGTAGCATCTCAAACAGGAAATAAAGTTCCAGGGAAGCTTTACCAGTGTTGCCCAGTGTTGTCTCCCTCTCTCTGGGATTATGAAATACAGGGATTAATGCAACGCATATTTCTTTCTCAAAAAATTTCTGTCGAAGGATCCAGCTTTTCAATGGAAGATTTTAGTAGTCAAAGGAGTAGAAACAAGAAAAACACCTGTTTTGGAGAACCAGTTCAAATCTGATTCTTAGATACTTGGAAGATAAATTAGATACAATTTAATGCATTAAGAAACCTGCTTGGTGTATTATACCTGTCTTAGGGCTGAGGACTTTCTATACTGGCAGAATGAGACCTGTCTTTCCATAAATTAGCATGTTACTTAAACACGTTTCATGCCAATAGTATTCCAGTTTTCTAGGGCCAGCAGGGACTTCCGGAAAGGGAAAGGTAGAGGGGACTCAGCTGCAAGTTTAGTCAAAGCCCTAGAATATATAAACTATTTGAGGCATCTAAAATAACATTAGATTTCCCTCTGCTTAGGCAAATGATGTTCAATGTAATGGATATACTTGAAACTAAAACTATAATATGTACTTTCTCAGTAATATGCATGCCACAAGTCCACAAAAAATATTAAGAGATGTATTTTCATCATAAGAAAAAAAGATGAGATATCTGACTTTGCACTTTAGTACCCACTTTGTTTCTTGCTGAGTTTTTTCCCTTTTGCTTAGAAGTGGCGTTTTAGCAGGTCGTGACAATAGAAGTTGTGTTTCAGCAAGATGGCAAGTGTGATATGCTTAAAGAACAGTATTATCGTATTTGAGCAGGTATTGTCAGGAATTAAATGGCATTGTAACCCAACTATACAAACCAAGAATATTGCTAATTACAATATTAAAGGCATCTTGTGTGGAGCAATGAGTGTCATAAAAATAGGAGAGTTTTGTGTGGGGAAACTATGGGAGATTCTACCATCTTAAGTGTGAAGATCCATGTATCCCTTCTTTTCCAGTTGTTGTAAGTATGACAGGATTTTGTTTTTGTTTTCTGCTTAACTGCTAGCTCAGCATATGCTTGGATTTCCAACAGAGAGATTTCCTTTGTGATAGACATGCGTGTTGAACCCTTAGTTTAGAAATTGATACTCCAAAGAAAAGGTTTTCCCCATAACTTCAATCTGCTGACCTGCTACCAAACTTCAGGGTAGGTTTCAATTATATTAGCTTACTAGTCTTCTTCAAGATACAGCTTAGAAGGTGGTGGCCTAGCCTTTCCTCAGGTTACAACGTCAACTGAGATCATAGAATCATGTGGTGGGCTATGTCTTAACCATGGGGAAAAGTGCTTTTTGATTATATTGCATTGAGCTGATTTGAACAAAAATGAATGAAGAAGTTTTTTTGTTTTTTAGTTTGTTGAAACACACCAAAGTGACTTTATATCTGCTTTTGCTTATTAGCATTCACAGAAGATACTGGCTCTATTTCTACTGCAGTTGCTGTGATAAGTAGTCTTTGAAACAGGAGTCTCTGTCAACTCTTATCAACAAAGAAAACTCTACAGTGCCAGTTTTCGGTTTCGGGGAAAATCCCAGTATTTCTTTGTAAAACTACATTTTTCAAAGCGGTATCTGGCTGAAATCTACAGGACACCAATCAAAAAATAGTTTTAATAATGCTCAGAGGGGTCCTATATCCGGAGTGATACATATATATGTCTTTAGTAAAGGATCCCTGCATCCCAGAAAAAAAACCCAACAAACTACTTCTGCTCTGACTACATGTGCTATGCTGTGTGCCCACTACAAGGATTTAAACGGGGCAAAATCCTGATCGCTACTATTTATTATTGCCTGTACGTATTTGATGTGGCATTGCAACCCCTAATCCCTCTCATTAGGTTAAAAGATAGGGAGTGAAATCCTGTCTCAGTAAAATCAGTAAGATGAAACTCTCACTGAAATGAAGAGATGAGTTTTATTATGAACTCCTGGGGGGAGTAGGGTTTCATCACTGAGGCTTCTGATTTACACTGGAGGAGCTCACTGCACTGTGGTTAGCCTGTTTAAACAGAAGATTAAGAGCGGTATTAATGTCTATTACTGTCTGCATGAACAAATGCTTGCTACCATAAGGGTCTCTAATACAGCAGCAGTGATAAGGAAAGGATGGAAGTCTGAACAGGACAAATTAAAACTGGAAATACGTAGACGTGACTAATGGAAATGTGAGTTATCATTGAGCAAGTTACCAGAGATAGGCATTTTTTTAATTGCCTGTAATCATAAGTCATTGGGAGCACTTAGAATCTCTATTTCCGTCACTGAGTCTGCATTTTTTGCTGACCTATGAGTGAGAACAAGAAAGAAAAGGCCCATGGCCTTGCAAAGATGTGCACTACATGCAGCAGGAAGGTGACTGTGGGCAGGCTGCAGTCTTCCATTATTGTCACCTCGCTGCTAGGGCAGCTCCCTCCCTCCCTGTTCATACACACGGAACAGGTGGAGAGTGAGCCTGGCATCAGCTGCAGAAAGAGGCTGTGACGGCAGTCAATAAATGGTGGCTACCTAGTACTTGAGCCAAAAAGTTCATTTCGACTCTCAATTACTTGGGGAGGATCTTATGGGCTCAGTTTTGCTGAGGAGACTTTACCCTACTTTGCCTAAAGCTGCATCTCTCAATAATGCTTTTTATATTGATGCTGTTAACTATTAGGTAAAAATCAGATGATCATAAGTGATTTCCCTGATGGAATTAAAGCACGTGATATGAGTAATGGTATATATGGGTGGTTTCCTTTTGTCCTGGATCTATTCAAAGTCGTTTCCAGGCTAAAGGGACTAAGCTGAGCTGACATTGGTGATAGATGATAATATAGTCTATTCTTTTGTATTATACAGGAACTGAATACAGAACTTATTTGGACTTTAAAAGCAGACAGTATCTTGGAATAAATTTTTGAAGTTAAACATTGTCAGGAAATTTAAATACTAGCGATACAACAGCATATTTATCTGGATCTCACTAATTTCCTATAATATGTATGAAAAAAAGCTTATCCAATGAAAACTCTTTAATTCAAATGATATTCTAAAATATTCCCATGTAGATCTAGCGAATTGAATAAAACCTGGTTGTCCTTTGAGGAAAAACAGAAGCCAAGAATTATTCTCAACGCTTACATTAAGAGGGTAAAAATAAGCCCCAATATGTCTTAGTCCTAAAATTATACTTCTGAATTGTTTATGTACACTTGTTTCCTGGATATCAAATGAAAGTATTTCATTTTGAAAATGAGATTTTGACACTTTATATTCTTTCCAACAGTCTAGTCAAGTCAATTTTCTGTTGACTTCAGCACTTTGGGATTTGGTCCGTATCAAACAGGTCGTAAGAACGGAGAGCCGTCAAAATATTCCCTTTTACGCTATTATCGCTGTATGAGGGTCTCAATTTCCATATAGACTTAAAAGAAATTGGATAAAATAAATATTCACTAACACAGGAATGTACGCAATTACTTACTGGGGGAATCAAACAACTGGATCTGATGTCATGTTCTCAGCTAGTAATTGGATATCATTTATCTTTCTTACAGTTCTGTGAGGGAAATAACATTGCATATGACTTTGTGCGTTTTATGAGCAATGAGTAGCAATGGCATAATTGGGATATCAGTCCACAGAGATTGCAGCAGAATCCTGTGTACACATGCTCTAGCAAAGATACTTAGTTACAAGCAGTACAATAATAATAGTTATTCAGCGTGCTTCATGCTTACAAAGCCCTAGTTAATTAGTCAACACCTAGTTAATAATTAAATGTCATTGTCAGCAGCAGTATTTATATCATTAGAAGATAATTAGTCCTTCAGTGACATTTTCAACATTTCTGTCCTTCCTCCTTTTTAAGGGTTGAGACAAAGAAATGAAATATTTAACTGTGATTGTAATATGCATTACTTACACAGTTATTAAAATGGTTCTATTTGCTGGGATTTTTTATTCTGCTTAACACTGTTGGTATTTTCTCTTCCTTTCTCCTGTATAAATGTAATCAATAGATCAGTTATTCAGGTCCCATCCCAAAACATGGAAATATTAATGAATGTGTATATTTATACATTGAAATTGCTGTCAGGATCAAAGATGATGATCCTGAAATTTTGAAGTAGGTTAATGCTTATTAAAGCTATGGTAGTTTGTCTCATCAACAGCTATGGCAGCAAGAGTACCTACACACTGCTCAGCAAGTCAGTCTGTGTCTCGGAGAAGACTATTTTAAGTATATTAACTCTGCATAAAATATCTATAGAGTAGTCTTCAAGATCCTTCACAAGATAGGCAAGTTATTTGCTGGTGCATTAAAGAGATTAAATTGGATTACAATCAAAACAATAAATCTTTGTATTCTAAAATGTGGAGTGAATGCAGTTCTTCATAATCATGTGATGCTTTTGCTTCTTGTACTCCATTTGGAATAGACATGATGTAAGATTAAACATTAAAGTTTTTCATGTATAAACAATAAAAACACATTAATGAAGGAAACTCACTGAGTTTTGTTTTCAGCAGCATGCAATGCCTTACATTCAGCTTCTTACAGAAATGTCTACCCTGTGATACTCATTTGCTGTCAAAACATCTGATACAGAGGGGTTCACGTTTATTTTAAGAGTTGAACTCTCATGCCGAGCCAGAGGAGACAGGGAGGCTCCTGATCTGAGTTGTGTTTCCCTTAGTATGTGGGAAGCAGAAAAACTAGGCTCTCAACTCAGGCTGGTAAGGTTAGAAGCTTAAACTATAAACCAAAAGTAATGTCCTTATAATTCACTTTCCATCACCATTCAATTTGTTGTGAAAAGTATGTTCCACCGCTGCAGAGAATGTCAGTCAAGCTCAGCTTAGCAGAGTGGCCGTGACACATCATGTGAGTAAAGTAGGGGAACTGTGATTGCTATGAGATGAAGCACTTCACAAGCCAGATGATAGAAAAACTCTCCCTCCAGGCGCACAGTGATGGGGAAAAAGGTGAACAAATGGAAGAAACTGTCCCCTTCTCATCCAGAGCTCTTTGGGAAAGGGGGTGGGCGGGAAGCCCCAATCAGAAGTCCCAAGTTCATTTTGTTTTCTACTGAGAATGTGCATTGTGTCTTTCGTGGTGTGGTGTGGCAAGAGAATGGTGCTGCTGCTACAGGATTTGGGGCTCTGCACTAGAGCAGCTCTAGGTGGTCTTAGTGATAAAATCTTATGCTGTATATGAAGGCATACAGAAGTCCACAGTAGAAGAGAGTCGTCTTATCTGCGGCTGATGGGTTATTGGAGCAATCAAGATAACTACTTCTAACAAAGCAATTTTTTGTTTGTTTGTAACAGTCCTATCATGGTTGCTGTACACATTCCTAAGTCCCCCCAGGGTCCGGGGGAAGTCTCTATTCACAGAGAAAGCATAAAAGTTCAAGACCTGCAGGATAAGTGAAGCCCCGCAAAGCACACTTTTCAAAAAAATCCTAATTTATATATAGCCCTGGATGCATATACTATATTACGCAGAGTGGAAAGGAGAGAAGATGGATGGTCTCGGTATTGACCCATTCTTTATTATTGTGAATTAATCCAGTTCACTCTTGATTACTAGCCATTGAGCAAAGGCTTTATCACCTTACTTAAGTAAAAACTCCTGTAGAGTAAAACCCGGCTAACTAAAGTAGGATCCGGTCATCTGTGCTTGTTCTCTGAGTACTATCTTAATTCATTCCTGACAGAGTTGTGTTCGGTGCTGCATTTGACCCTGTTAACGGCAATTTATAGAGCTTTTGAAATATGACGACAGTGTCTTCAAACTGCCTTCAAAGTACAAAAACGCTCATTCATCAGGCTTGTTCTGCCTTTCTCTGCTGTTATGTACAGGAGAATTAACGATCATCACCTTGGACTTCCTTGATAGCAGCTGAGGGAGGTACTGCTTTGATTTTCTTAGCAAAGATGATTATGAACAGCACAAATTGAGAAATATATGCTAAATACATCATTTAATTATACATTTTAACTCTGTAAAATGACTGAGCATCTTCCAATGCATGAAAGTTAAATACAGACCTTAATTAGGCAAGCCAGGAGGTAGGGGTGACAGCAAGGCAGGCAGGGGCAATGACATGACCCACCAGAGTGCAGTCCCACAGCACCCCAACAAGAGGAGCTGAGCAGGTCCAGTGATGGTAATAGAGTTCGAGCAACAGCCCGGTAATTAGCAGTCAAGTTTATAGTAACGAGGCAGGCTGAAGGTCAAGACAAAGCAGCAAGGTGAGGCCATGATCTACAAGGCTGGATGCAGCCAACCCACCAGAGCTCTTGGGCAAGGACTAAGGAAGGAGCGAGGGCAGGGGCCTGAGCCTACACCCAGCTCCCCTCCCAGCGGCAGAAGCTGCAGAGGCCTTGGGTGAGAATTTTCTCACCACTTACCTGTTTTCACAAAAGGTATACAGCTGTGTTGTATTAGTGCTAATCTTGGATGCTGGCAGCTAAAGCCTGGGGAGGGAGGTGGAAGTGATTGCAGAGGAGGATTATGGAGGAAGGTGGTTACAGAGTAATTGGACCTGGTGTAATTGTGTTGGTGTGTTCAGTGCCCTGATGAGGGTATGCTGTTGAAGTTGGAAGTTAAGGTAAGTAGGCTGCTAGCTAACACCAAAGCATTTAGCAGCTGGGAAAATTCTGCTAAAATAAAAAAAAAAAACACCTTAATGTTTAACAAAAAATAAGGAGATCCAGTGCTGTATTTTTAAGGAGTAACAAAAAATTGCTCTCTACAGTAGTCCAGAAGAGTTTTCATGTACGCAAGTATGTGATTGCTATCCTGTAAGAGCTGTATCCTACAGTTTGGGCTCTTGGAGTAAGAAAGATCTCTGCTATCTTGCCATTACCAAACGTGAGGACTAAGAACAGACCTGCCTTTGCTAATTTTAACAGTCTGAAAGAGGCAAGGAGAAATAAGAATATTCCAGTACATCCATCCTCATTTTTAGACATGTTCACTTATTTTGTGTCTTAATTCCACGCTACTAGTCTTGCAATGTCTCACAAATTACTTTCAATAGCATGAAAACCTACTGGTTTTCCTGATTTTATTGCTGTGACTCCTGAACCCTCCACCGAACAAAGGCAAGCAAGTTTGATATAATCGGTTTTCAAAAACAAGCCTCCATGTACTTTTTGCAAAGGTCAACCGATTCAAGAATTTGATGCAAAGCATAGCTGTGATTTGTGTGAAGACAAGGCCTTGAATTTTTGAAGGCCTAATTCTCACACAGCTTCTGAAACCAAGGAGTTAACTGCTGTCACCTGTAGTATCATATTTTATCCGTGGCCTTCCTTTCCAGTGATTTTCCATTTATGCCAGGGATTATCTCAATGCACTATGTAAGTTTCAGTGCTTTAAGTCAACAGATTAATCACTTCATCAGCCTTCAATTCATTTTGGAGGATTGTTTTGAAATTAAGACAGACCTAATATTATTTTAACCTTGTTATTGTTTGCATGTGTAGGGAAACAGCTTGATAGCATTGATCTTCAAGTTTAAAAAAGCATGAACTGTCTCGGATAACATTGGAAACATTTTTCTTGTGATACCTGCCATGTAAGATCTTGCATTATAAAAACACGCACGTAGTGCTTGGTTTTGGTTTTTAGGTGTCACTGAGATAAGACAAGGCGTGAACTATCACAATAGATGAGTTACACTGCAGACTGCCTATTCAAACTAACCTAGAGCCACTGATGCGGGGTTGGTAGTCAGTGTGGTCAGACTACTCACAGTCTAAAAGCAGAGTCGGTGGCCTAGGGGGAAATTCTGTTGGAAGTGCACTGCTTATTCTCCGTGGGCAGTAATTCTAATGAATGTGTTATTAAGTGTTTGAGATGCACGCGTGTTATCTGTTTGATCATCGTGTACTCTGATATTCCTCTGAGCCAGGAATTCTTAGCTTGGTGCCTTAGACAGACCAGAGCACGGGTGAGAACTAAAACGCTGAGGCAAAATCTATTTGGGAGTGATGCTACCGCGCTAGGGGAACTAATAGAAAAGTGTGGAGAGGATGATGACTCCCCCTGTAATTTTAGATATTTGCCCGTCCTTTGTAATTCACATCTTGCAAGTTTTTTTGCTCATCGGTGATTGTTAGATAAGCATACAAAATTGTGTCCATGGACTTTGCGTGCAGCAAAGAACTAACAGCTCTGTCTTTCGGATGCAACCTTTGCAGCTATGATCTTTTCCAGTCTCAAACTGAGGCTTCGTTATCAGAGCACGCTGTTACAGAAGTTACATTTCAAATCTATCTGTGATATTGAATGGCTCCCAGAGGAAAGGAAACCTTCAGCTCATAAATCAGATGTGCGTCACAGTTTCATTTTCTGTTCTTGGTGGCTGTATGCATTTTTTTTTCACGCAGTCACTGAAAAGTACTTTGGTATGTGGTAAAATGCAGTCCTCACTCACAGCTTTGTTAACTGGCGGTACCTAAATTGTGATGAATGAAATTAGGTAGTTGAAGTTGATGCAGATGAAAAGTAATCTGGAAAAAGAATAATTCTGTTTTAGCCGGATAACAGTCATCGGATAACCACGTGGCCAGATATGGAGAAGTATCAAAATTCTTAACTAGGGGTGGGCTGGATGTAGGCTGGGTTGTACTTCTATGCCTAACCCTTCTCATTCCAAATGGCCACAATTGAAAACAGTAGGAGCTGAATTTAAAGTACAGCTAACTAGCTCTTGTTCTCCGCTTCCCTCTCTGATGAGAATAAACACGTGGGAATGTCTGGTATTTCTTAGAGATGATATACTACCCTACATTAAGAAGCCCATTATTTTTGATTCAGTATGAAAGAGGACAGAGTTATCAAGTTTCTTGTGATTTAACTACGCTTGTTTGTTTGTTTTAAATTGAGACATTTCTTGTCCCTGTTACTCATATTTGAAGGCTGTTTCAGAACCTTCATGAATGATTAGAAATTTCCAACTAGAACTCCAGTAGCAGTTTATGCCTATTTTGTACACACCAATATTGTTTTTTAGCCTAAATGGATCTTTTCCCTTTAGGATACATCTGTCCAGAAACTTTTGTGATGGGTGGTTCTGTCCACACACAACTTTTCTTGTACTAGGTGCAACTAGCCAAGATTCAGACTCCTCTTACAAGAGAACGGGGGGTTTCCATTTACCTAATCATGTTATTATCCTTTATCCACACCTGTTTCATTTTTTAATATACGGGACCAGAATTGTACATGGTACTTCAGATGAGGCCTCAACAGTGCTTTGTACTGTAATCCCCCTATTTCTGTATCCCGTGTACCTCTGTATTTGTAGGTAGTCCCTGCTGGGACTATCTTGCCTGATACATCCTAGGATTCCTTTTGCCTTTTCGACAAGCATATCGTATTTGTGTGACAGGCAAGTTTATAAAAACAGAATAATGCTCTATCAGGGTGCAATTATAAAAATAGAAGTACAGAAAATAAAAGCTAATCTATGTGTGTTCTACACATGCAGTACCAGTTGATACGCAGCTGGGTTTGTGTACGAAAAAACCGCTGAGAATTATGCAGAGCCCTCTGAGGATCTGGATTTCCTCAGCAGTCGGTGAAGGGCTGGGGAGCTCATTAAGGGAGGAGAAAGGCTCGGTGGCAGAACTCCCTCTTTCTCTCAGATCTCCACGCCGACATGCAGCAGCATGTGTTCTGAATAATCAATGTAGAAATAGGTTCTACTTCTTACAGAGCACCAAGCTAAGAAACTAAAAATGTACTAAAGGTGGCCACATTAATGTTTTAACATACTTTTGAATATATGCATAATGCAATATATTGTTCTCATTATGAATTTCTGCTTGTGTGTTTGCAGGCCTCGTGGGTTTCCACTGAGGACACCAAAAATAATCTGATGCTAGATGATATCAGTAATCCACTCTTCTATTATCAGCTGTATCCAAGAACCAGAGGCCTCCAAAAATAGGTGAACGTATTCTAATATTCCCAAAAAATGTAAGTAGTGCAATAATAAAGTTTGGAAGAAAAAAAAATTCCTTCCTGACTTTTGCCAATTTAGTTTATATCCTACAAGAATAAGATTTAATTACCTTTATCTTAATTATCCTTAACTTGGTACGTACAGTAACTGCAGGTATTATTATCAGCCATAAAATTATTCGGCCACAAAATTTACCTAAACTGCCCAAAGCACTATTTTCCATACACCTATCAGTTAAAATGCTTTTCTTTAATTTATTCTAAATTCATTGGACATAAAATTTATTGGAGTGAATTCCATGTTTTGCTGATAAGGGACATAAAAGTAGTGATTAGTTTTTTGAAAAAGGTTTCCATAGGCTACATCTGTGGAAACAGCTTATCTTATTTTTGAAATGCCTGTATTGCTTTCACTCACCTTGTGTCCACATAGAAACATCTTTTGCCCATGTAAAACTGGAATTAACTTCAGGGTTTTGTAAAATTGGGTCAAAGACATAAGAAGTGCATCTCCACAGCTACTTCTGGGCCTGTTTCAGCTGCTTCTTGAACTTTGAGCCTAAGCTTCTCTATCATGCAGTTTTTCTATTATTTCCTTCCCCCACCCTCACCTCTAAAATTAAGATTGTGTTTCTCGACATAGTATTCAAAAAAACCCAAACTTTGTACTAATTATATTTCATTTTCTAACCTTTTTCTGATCTTGTTTACGCTTTCAGCAACGGCATCAAAAGTGTGCTTTGTTCTTGTATTTGTGTTCTGCTCTGTGATCCTTCTCATACGAAATTCAGAATTTGCCAGACTCTTTTGGCCAGGTAAAACCTCTTATTTGTGTGCTTTTCTTTCTAAGAGAAGCCTCACTCTTTTTATGAAAACATCTAGTGAATTATGAGGATCAGATTTGAACAGCTAGCTGAGGAAAGAATGCTGAAAAACACCACAAAGATAAAAAAGGGAAAGTTGAAATAGACCAGAGAAGAGCAGAAACCCAGAATATTTCTGGAAGCAATTAAAGAGTTTGCTTTATAAGAGAATAAGCAAGGGAGATGTTATTGTAGGAAAAAAATGTTTTCTGCCAGAGGTTTGGTTTCTGGCATCGACTTTCACATACACACATGATTAAGGAGAACTTTCCTTGGTGGAAAAGTTTTCCTCCTTCGTGGAGGAAAAGTAAATCCCTGACTGGCAGAAAGTGAACTACAAATAAGCTGTAACCGTAAACTCATCAAAGGGTTTGAAAGGTGATTTTTTTTTTTTTTTTTTTTTTTAAATGGTTCTGCAGGTTCAAACATCTGGGTTTATTCTACTTTCTTCATCACAGGTCCATATGTGGTACTGACTTATAAGATAGAATCTGTTTGAGGCTGTGGCAGAGCTGGTTTGGGGACACTTGAGGGATCACATAGAAGTTGACCTTGAGCCAATGATTTTATGCAACTTAGCAAAGCAAAGCAAGACAATGATTTATTGAACTAGAAGTGACCGTCACAGAAGAGCTACCCCATGAGTTCCACTTGTCCACCGCTAAGGATCTATGAATGGTATTGCAGGTGTTTTTATAAATACATAATTCTGGGCAATTAATCCATGAGGCTGTAGGATCGGTCGATCTACCTTTCAAACATTCCTTCAGTATTTCTGCTTTTATGTACTTGTGTTTTTCTACCGCTTAAAGCTTCCTGTTCCCAAAGACAGTGGGAAACAAATACTTGTAAAGATAAGCAGGGAGTTCAATGCTTGTGGTAGAATAAGGTTTTGGAAATGTTTTTGTCGCTTACTTATCATAAAAAGACCAGTGGACAGCTTTTGGCATGGCTTTTAGTGATACATTTGATTACATGATCAATAACTGCATAGTAATGGCTTCCCACTGTTTCTTTCCAATGTAGGTAGTTGCTGTTGGTGCCAGAAAGATTATTTCTGGTAAAAAAGAGGAGGAAAGATGATTATCAGGAAAACCTATTAGAATGTAAACCACTTTAAGAGAAACTCAGAAAAAGCTCTCAAGCTCCCTACTGTTTTGCATTACGGTATTACTTGTAACAGACATTCAGAAAAGCTGCTGACTGGCTGCTTTGCTTACTCTAAACATTCCTTTAATTCTGTAGATTAAATAAATATATTGTTGCAAAGCAAGAGCAAGTAATTTTTTTTTATTATTACAGAAGGGGGAGTTGGATTAGAAAAAGTCATTCCCCTGAGAAGTAACACCTCCAAAATAATCTTGCAATGAAAAAAAAAAAAAAAAAAAAAGACAAAATGAGTGATAATTAACAGAGCTAGCTGACATGCTGTTCTTTAAAAGTTAAAGCCGTACATCAGTTGGAGACAGGATATCAAGTATCAGTAGAGAGAGCAGCAGGAAACTTTTTCCACTGAATGAAAGGGATAAAAAGAAGAAAAACAAGTCTCGGTTGCACTAACAGCTGACTAAGCTCCTGCCATACTCGAAGCACAGCCAAGTGTAATGAATACCAGGGAAAACAGTATCTTTTAAACAAAAATGCTGCTCGCTTAGAAACTTAAAGTCAAGATAAAAACGTGAATCTCAGAATAACATTGAGGCAGAAGATACACGGATCACGGTGAAACAAAATGCTGCAGTTGCGACCTGCTTGCAAAAGATTTTCTGCTGTACCCTGGGTGAACCTCAGCCTTTAGGGATTGCGGGCAGGGAGGCCCAGCTGACATAGAAATGCAAAATTCCAGTGTGTGAGGAAGAACCAGAGGCATTACACCGCACTTCTGGTGCTTTGGAGAGAGGGGGGTGAAGACGGAATGAATATTCTTTCCTTTTCACATGTTAAAAGCTTTGCGGATTCCAACAAACCAGAAACGTTGTCACATCTTCAAGTGTAAAGACTGCAGAGTTGAATCTGCTGCACAAACCAAAATATTTTAAGGGAAGATGAGAAAGAAATGGAATTGAGGAAAGCTGGTAATGATTAAGAATAGGTGTTTGCTTACACTGCAGTGAGGCTTCCAGTTCTCTTTCAAGGTGTTTTGATAAAACTTAAATCCAGAATTCCACTTGCACTGGGAGCTTCTAGTAAGACACGATGTTCTTAGTAGCAACTCTTGCTACCTTTCTCCTTGATTACCCTCCTGCTTGCTTACTGCTTGTTGTCCAAGCTGGCAGGAGCCGGGGAAGCAATTCTCCTCCCCTGCAGCCGTATTATCGTTTTACTTTTGCAATGGAAATACATAGCTTTATTATCCCTAAACTTGAAATATAATTTAATTAATGTTCCAAGCTCTCCCTTAACAAAAATACAAATGAAGCTGACTAATTCACTAATTTCTTATGCTTAGCAATAGTTACAGAGAAGTCTGTAAAAGATATTTACAGCCTATGATTAAGTATCAGGCTGTTCTGAGCTGTTCTTCTCTTATGCCCACTGTACTTCTTTGGCAAGCCTCCTAAGATTCAACACCTCACGAGTAAATAAAATCTGTAGGATAAATAATGAAATAAACAATACTGAAAACAATAAAATCTGTAGGACTTTCAAAAGCAGCCTGAGATGGTGACCTACAGCTTGTAGGTTCAGATCTGCCCCTCTGAAAGTCAGGCTTGCTTCTCCCCTACCCTCTTGAGAGCAGGTTGTTTTGCTCCAGGGTGGAACCAGGGGGGCTGCTGCCAGGCCCTGAGGCACTCATGGGATTTAACGGCCCTGCCCAGCCTCCCCAGGACCCCATTTCAGCCCAGCCTGCCCTGCTCCTTGGCTGGGGTGGTGGGACAGCCCTGGCTGCCAGACCCTCCCCTGCCCTGCCACCCCAGGGGGGACCCCCCATAGCCTCTGGCCCCCAGGGCACCTTTATCCGCGCTGCACCCCGAGAGGTGGGTGGAATGTGCACCGTCACTGGGTGAGGCGTGACGGCAGCGAGGGAGCAGCGTTCCGCTCTGAACTTTAATCCAAGCTCATGTGACCGCACAGATGTACGTAGCCTGTTTCACTTCATTTGGCTCCCAAAGAAGTAAACGGTGGTTTTCCTGGTGCTGGCAACGGAAGCTGAGCGGGCTGCTCAAAGGTCTGCTCCTCCGGCGTAACTGATTTTAACCAGGCTGGTATACAACAAAAGAAGATGACCAAAGGAAATGAGAATCTGCTAAAAACAAAAGACAGTGGGGGGGGGGAAAACCCCAAACAAAAAGAAGAGCTCCAGAAAAGGAAAATGACTGCAGAGCCATGGACTGATTTGGGGTGCTGCTGTTTGTTCCTTGGACGCAGTGCAAGTCCTTCATTAAGGAGCTACGTACTTCCACTCTACCGGCAGGAAACAACCAAAGCATGAGAGCACTACATGAGAAACAAGGCAGGGGGATCAAAATAAAGAAACAAGAGGCAAAGTCTGAGCAGGGAATACTAAACTAGGTTATGCTAGTCAATTTTAATCCAGAGAAACTGGGATTACGCACCCTTCAGAAGTGAAGGGACCTCTCCCTTCTGCCCAGCTGAGAAGTGGCAAATATAGAGACAAAACCCAAACAAATTACTTCATCGGCAGCTAGAAAATGGGTAAAAGCTTAGCTCAACTTTCCTTTCTTTCAGTGAGAAATAATAGGGATTCTTTTCACCTGTTCAGTAATTGCCAGTTCTAGGATTTAAAACTATCTTTGGGATTTAAAGTCCCAGTGAAATTCTAAAGTCCTTCCTTCTCAAGTTATTAAGGGAGGACAGGCACAAAGTCTGGTCACATTAACCTTAAATCTGTAGGAAATAGGCTATAAACAAGGATGGAAGTAAGGCTTAGAGAAAAGATGGACAAAGGGGCACCAAAAGAGCATCCAGCTTGGAGTCTAATGGGCATGCAGGCCTCAGTACACAAGCTTGAATATTTATGAAAAGGATGCAGTGGTGTTGCCCCAGGGTCCTCCTGGTTATCTATCAACTTGATGAAAAGGAATTAGATATAAGCACAAGAAAGCAGCACCATTGCTTGTAATTTCTATGAATTTTTCAGTCCTTGACTTCTTGAAACTACCAAGAAATTTGCTGGGAACAGTGGTTTTGTGAGGAAGACACTTAAGTCCATTTAGTATTGACACAAAATCACAACAATTTCCTGCTCTTTCTTTCCCCTTCCCCCTCTCATCTCCTCTCTTTGCCACCCTTTTTTGCCTTTCCTTCTCCTTTATTATTGATTCAGGTTGAATGTGAATTGGCAATCATTTATATGTGATAACCGTACTCTCAGTCTCTCAAGATAATTCTGTACACATTTTTTAATTGTTTTAATTTAGTTCAGCTAACTCCCCTCACACTTTTTATGCTATAAAATTGATTAGAGATTTCACTAGTGAATACAGAATGGCATTCTGATAGTACCTTAAAAATAGGAAAAAGTATTCTAGGCTTCTTTTACAAGCTTGCGTAACATTTAAATGCACATTTGATATTGTCTTTGTTCACAGAGAGTGTTCCAAATTGCTGAGGTTTATAACTTTTCTTCATAGGAGGATGTTTGATTAGCCAATAAAATGTTAGAAAAGCTTAAATTTCTAGAAGATATAAAAGCCATTTAACTCCTCCTCTTATATTGCTGCAGGTGAATTTATTCTCGCGTGCAAGGCATCCTAAATCTTTCCAAGTAGACTCTTTTTGGGTACTTACACGGTATGTGTATTTGTTGTCCTTGAGAAAAGCACCAGGATATGGTAAATCATTGGATGCGTGTACAGTTCAAGTTTAGTCACGGATCAGTCAACTTATAATTACTCTTCATATTTTAAAATACAGATGCGTCTATTAAAATAAATGCAGACACTGGCCTTAATTATGATTTTGTACTGCTTCACTTAACCTGTATTTTTGAGTAGTGTAATTAGTATGAAGATTTTATCTTCTTTCTTTGTACCCAGTGGCTATAATATTTTATAAATAGCCCTAACCAAATGTACAGTTTAGCCCCACCAGCATGGAGAAATCGCAGAATTCCTTGCTAAGCTGCTCATTTTGATTTCGCACCTGCTTAAGCATGTATTTGGTCCTACTGACTTAAGCAGGTTTTGTCAGGTTTTGTCTCTTCACTGCACTGAGATTAATTAACATGCATGCTTAAGCATTTTGCTTAGCTTGCTTAGGTTGCCTGCAGGACGAGTGATCGGGTAACTACTCTCAGTGGTTCAGTCTACAGTTCATGGACTCAGAGCCAGGGACAGCACAGAGGGAAGGCATCTGTGCGTTCATCTGAAGGAACCTTGGAGGTAACCAAGCCTATTGGCACACATGTCCAGACGTCCACTAGAAACTTCTTAGGTTTCCAGGTGAAACCCTGAAAAGCTGAAAGAGCTGGAAACCACTAAGCTATGTCACATGTAATCACATCTGTTATTACATTACATTATGTACCGCACCACTCCCATGTTGGAAAAAATAGGGGTTAGACACTCAGGAACTAGGTTATCACATGGAATGTGTCAAATTGGTAGACTACTAGAAAATTAAGCCATGAAACTGCGGTGAGCATTGAGGCTTTTACTCCGCTATCATATGTAGCTTTCAAAATATACTTTAAAAAGCTATAACCTAATATTCTGTCAGGCAACTTGCACAAGAGAAGGGTTTTTACTATTTCAACAACATACCAAGCAGTATCCATCTTAGAGAAATCTGTAAACCGTCAAGATTTTTATAAAATAGTATGTTTAAAGCTAGTCTTCACCAAGATCAAAATGAAATCTGTTTATAAAGTACAATAAATATATGACAGAACTCTCAACTTCATGTGTTGAGAGTTGTTGCTGGTAAATCAATATGAATGCTAGGGCATCAGGCACTTTAAAAATCGATATAATAAATAAATATGAGTTGAATTACAGTTTAACACTGTGTGTACAGAGATGTGATTCATCTTGACACAAATAATACATGCTAGATAATCAAGAGAGATGACATTCTTTAAAGCACTGAAGAAAGTCTGCGATCATAGGACTGGACTGGACTGGAAGTCAAAAATTATTTCCAGGCCCGCTGACTGGTCTAATGGCAAGTTTAACCTTCTGATGACTCAATTTTTGTGAGATTAGGACAATAGGAAGTATTTTGAGACTCCCTGCTATGCAAAATGTTATTAAAATTAATTATGGCTAGGAGGGGTACATTTCCCATTTATAGTCACATTTATGCATTCTGAAGCAATTACTGAATTACTGGGTTTGGAAAGCAGCCAGGAGAACTGCACCTGGGAAGTTAAAACTGGTTCTGAGCCCGATGTTGCTCTTTCCTTTGCGCCTTTTTTTTTTTTTTAAGAGCTTATACAGCATCCAGCACTGACCTAAAGGCAAGGTGAAAAATGTAGGAATAAATGAAATGGCACAACCTGGTTTCTGATTAGCAGAAGGAAAAGAGAATGGCAGAACAGTGAGGATAAGCAGGTCAGACAGGCTGTTGACTTTAATTTAGTATGGTGTACCTACAAAACTATCAGGCATTAAGAGAAAACACATTCTCTGTATTCCCGAGCCCTTACTTCATGTAACATCAGGCCTTTCTAAGAAAAGTCTACACCTGACCTGAACACTTTGTAGCCTGTGAAGAACCCACTAGAGTTCTTATTAATGAATTTCACAGTTTGTAGGGTACAGGTGTCAGGAGGGGGGGGAAGAAAAAGGAAAATAAATTTTTCAAAAAGGAAAAAAATACTTTTCTTGGAAACTTGAGAAAGAGTCCCAGTCTTCAGAAGATGTTTTCTGGGGTTTGATTTGAACACAGCAAATATTTGCAGGAAACAAAAGGTAAAAAGGAAAGGAAACAGGGTGAGTAGCAAGCTATAACTTTTATTGAACTGTTTTAAAACAGGAATGAAGAATTGCCGATGCACCATGAGGACAAGCAAAAAGGGTGTGTCTTTATACCATGACTAGAAAGATGAAGGTGCTACTGCCTAAGTGTTCTTGGCTCTTTCATCTGTTTGATAAATATTTAGTAGGCAGAAGTTCAGTTCCCTTCATTCCCAAACAATCTAAGCACCATGACTGCTCCAACTTCCCCCCTTTATGTTTAAAATGTACTCACAGCCAATTTCTGGAAATTTAGTCAGACTTGGGTAAGTTAGCAAGGCTTCTCAGAGTTAACAACTGAAAGCTGGTAGGAGTATTATGTTCAGCATTAGCAGGATTGAATCTCCGTTTAGACCAGTTCTTGCTGAAATTAACATACGGAAGCTGGAGCATTCAACCTTTGATATTTTATTTACAAAAAAAAAAAGTCACTTTGCCCTTAATCCATAAATAAGTCTTAGTTTATCATCTACCAAACTGCCTAAGCAGAAGCAGAGGGCACCATGTATCACATGCTTGATGAGGTAGAGTGATCATGCTACTATGGTAATACTAACTTGTAGGACTGAACAATGTACAAAGGTGAGTGTGTTTAAAGAAAGTTTTTTTTTTTTCCCAAATAAAAAAAGAGTTTAACTTTCAAAATGCCCTTACATTTAAAGAAGAAAAAGTGGGGTGGGCTAATGGAAGAAATGGGTAGGTCCAATCAGGTGAGATGGAGAAAGAAGATTTTAAGGAAGTGGTGAGTTGGTGTGTATAAAAAACAGATGCAAAATCACAGGAAAGAGGGTTATAAAACTTGAAACAGTTTTTTTTAGGGAACAGATTTAAACAAAGGAAAGCCAAAAGCATATTACCACTAGAAATGTACTCAAGCTATAACATTTAGATCTGGAAATTTTATGACATTTGAAATTTGATTTCGACCTCTATGTTCTTACCCTTGATAGGAAAATGTTATTAATATAGAATAACATATTTACACTAATAACACCAACCCATAAACTTTACATTTTAATTTAAAACACAACAGAAGGAAATTTTGTTTATTGAACTCTCACAAAGACAGATTCCTGGCTCTAAAGATTTTAAACACTTGTCTGAACCAAAGTTTAGACAGAAGAGAATACTAAGATTAATAATCATGACGAATGAGAGAAAAAAAGATTTAACAAGGAAATTACTTGAAAAATTATTGACAGACTATTCCAAATGTTTAATCCTGTCTGAGGGGAAAGGCATACAGGTGAGTGAACGAAGAATATTATATATTGGGATAAGGTGAGGTGTTCAACAGAAACAATAGGAATAGAAGTGATGATGCACTTACATAGTGAGGTCATGGAAAACCCTTCGCTGACAAGACAACAGCAATTCTTGGTAAAAGACAAGACACATTCACATGTAGATGGTGGTGGATGACACAGTGGAAAGGTTACTAATGCACTGCACTTTTGGAGAGGAACGTGTATGAAATTAATGAGAACTAGACCTGTAGAACTAGCTGTTTCCCTCATGGCATTGTTCATTTTGAGCATAAATTATGCCCCTTTCCCCTGACTTGGGTCTATTTAGAGTAACAGTTCTTCAAGGAAGAGACCGGCCGCTATTCTGTTTGTATAGTTCTTGTGGTTTAGGCCAACCTAATAAACTTGCTTTGTAACAGAGGAACTCCTGGAGTTTTCAGTATTTCCTACGTGGGAAGATCAGAATGTGATGGGAGGCAGGTACTTGTAGGAATGTTATGGGTAGCATCAAAACATTTCTAAAAAAAACAAGATAATTTGTTCCATTTGTTTTTTCTTGATTGGTAAAATGCTGTGGTGTAGTCAGGGCTTTTTCTTTTTTCTTCTTTTTTTCTGAAAATAACTCAACTGCCCCATAAAACTTCAAGGCGGCAAGGTTTCCAGCACAAAACAGGGAAAAAAAAACCCGTATCTTTTCTGTACTGCTCATGAAAAGGATAATCTTTATGGAGATGTTTAAATCAGGGTGGGCACGTTGCGTGATAATTTCCCAGTGCCCTAAGGGACCACAAATGGTATCAAACTACAACTGGTTGAAACTGGAAGGCGGTTAGCAGATATACACCCTGCAGGGAACGGGGGAAACAAAAGGGGGGATGTTACGAAGGCTGGCACAGAATTTAAAGACAAAAATTAACCACAGCAGATAACTCAAAGCCTGATTAAAATCAGCCATTTGCCCGGTGATTGACTGGGCGGCGCCGCGGCAGCTGCCGGCCGCATTCCTTCACGCCCCGCTCGCCCGGGGAGCGGGCGGCGGCTGGGGGCCGCTCTCCCGCACCGGCTGCCTTCACGGCTCCCCCTCCATAGCCGCGAGGAGCTTTAATTAATTACCTCCCTCGCTGCCTCACGTCCGTGGGCTCCGGCAGCGGGCAGGTGGGCGGCGCGGGAGGGTGCCGAGGGAGAGACGGTGGCGGGCGGGCAGGTGAGGGGCGCGGGGGAGGCGGGGGGCAGGGCGTCGCCAGGCCCCGCCCGCTCTCCCAGGCTGCTCCGCGCCGCAGCCGGGGGGGAGGTGGAGCCGCTTTATCGAGAGCCGAAGTGGAAATTTCCCCCTCAGTTGCCGGCTCCGCCGCGGAGGAGACGCTAGCGAGAGCCCGCCGCCCCTGTCGCCCCGTCCGACCGACCGCCGCCATGTCCAACTACATCCACGTCCCGCCCGGCTCCCCGGAGGTGCCTAAGCTGGACATCACTGTCAGCGAGCGGGAGGGGCCCGGCTACCGCCAGGGCGCCCTGCAGCTCCTGCGCCGCCTGCGGCCCCACTGGAGACCCGAGGAGGTGACGCTGCAGGTACGGGGGGAGGCTGGGCGCGTCGCGGGGCCTTGCGCCCGGCTCCCCGGCGGGGGATGCGGCAGCCCGAGCTTGGGGAGGGAGGGAAGGAAGGGGGGAGGGCGGGCGGCCATTGTGTGGGGGAGCTGCCGCCTCGCTTCCCTCCCCTCCCCCTCCCCCCCTCCTCGCTCTCCAAATGCAGCCCCCTGCGCTGAGCCCCATTTGCTAGGCAGCCTGGCGGCGGGGCGTGTCGGTGCGGCAGCATCCCCTGCCCCCTCCCGGCCCTCCTCCTTCCCCCATCGCTGGCTTTCCTCTTCCTCCTTTCGTGCCCTCCCCGCTGAAACTTGGCTCCCCCCGTTAGCGGAGGGGAGACCTCTTCCACCCGCTCTCGGCTGGCGTCCCCGCCGCATGCACGACGCCCGTTGCCGGCCTGGGGGGCGAGGGCTGCGGTGCCGGCGGGGAAGGGGAGGGCGCCGTGAGCTTCATCCTCGCCGGGTCCGTGCCGAGCAGGGCGTGTTCGTAAAGCGGTGGGGGACTTCCCTCCGCCCCGGGGCAGCCGGAGGAGGAGGGGGCGGCTAGCAGCCGCCGCCGAGCTGCCTGCGCTGCCGTTGCGCGGAGGGGGGCGGCCGCCGAGGTAACGGCCGCCAAGGTAACGGCCGCCGGGACGCCGCGCGGGGCTGGGGCGCTCCCCTGGGCGCCATCGGCGACGGAGCCCTTGGCGGGCCCCACGCCGTCGCGTGTAATAAATGAATATAAATACATGCCGTGGATTTGCTACGGGGTTTGGTTTTAGGCTGACGGTATCTCGGTAAGTATCAGCCCCGTTAACGCCCTTGCTTGCATCTCTTAGTCTTCACCGTATGCAGAAGTATCGCCACTTAGTCTCTGGTATTCTCTAGGTGAGCAATCATTCATATTTATGACGAGTCATCTGCTTGAGCATTGGCTGCTTTTGTGCTTCTAGAATATACTTAACCTGGCCCCATACAAGTCTTAAGTCAGTTTACCTCGCTAAAACAGCAATTCAGTTGCAGCCTGTGTTTAGTTGAGCATTTTATTATATGCTCTTAAACTGTGTTATTCAGCAGTTATTAACACGTGGAAGCGTCTTATTTTAGTGATGTTCCTCTGAAGAGAGCTGCTGGAACTAATTTGTATGGAAAAACTGAGCACATTGAGGTAATAGCATGTAAATTGAATGAAATTTTCTGAAGTTTCTTGGTAGAAAAAGAAACTTGATACATGCCAGTCCAGTTAGTATGAAAATAAAGCTAACGAGAGCTAATGAGATTTTTTCGAAGTAATTTCTTTGAGGGCTGTAGCCATAAGTTAAGCACAGTCCCAACATTTTGGGGTGCAGTGAAAATAGCTTTACAACATGTAATACTAAACAGGGTTGTTAGAAGTCATAGAATCATGGAATATCTCGAGTTGGAAGGGACCCATGAGGATGATCGAGTCCAACTCCCTGCTCCTTGCAGGACTACCTAAAGTTAAACATGTTTTTGTTCTTTCAGCTCTTTCATGAGGATACTTCTCAACAGAATGTTTTTCTCTTTTTCATACAGGAATGCTAATAAACAAAACTGAAACACTTTTGTATTAAGGAGGGGTGACTCTAACCTTTTGGGAAAGTTCTAGTAGGTTTAAGGGAAAAAAAAAATACTGCTTTCACCGTCTTCAGAAGAAGACATTAACAGAATGAAAACCCGCGGTACCATTGGTGTGGAACAGGGACTCATTTGACTGGTCATGCAATAGTAAAGTAGTAGACTACTGTGGTTAGAGATTTCTGTCTAAAAATTGTCTGAGTTTTGTTTCAACCAAGTTACTTGAAGACCAAACGTTTTCAACTCGCATTTCCTTTTGCTCCTTTTGAACAGCAGAGGAACATCCTATTCATGAAGCTCTTCAGTGGCCTTTTATTTTTAACTCTTTAGTCTGTGTTTAAACTGCTGTGCGTACATAACAAGCAAGAATGCATGTGGTTTGAAACTAGTTGTATTACCACCATTGCTGCTGCCATCCGTTACACATGCATCGCATACAGTAAGATGCTGAATTGAAAGATGACTGTTTTTAAGAGGATGGAGTGAACGGAAAGTCTGCCTTGGAGTCCCCTCATTAGAGGGGCATATATTTAGGAGGGAGATGAAAATAAGAATCATGTATTACATGGAAAATATGCTTGACTAATCTGAAACAGCATCATCATAGAGCAAAGTAGACAACATTGATAGGTGGAACGAAGTACTGCTTCTTCTGTTGAACTCTGTTAGCTACCTTTGCTCTTAGTACTTCTTGGGTCAACACAATTAGTAAGAAGTTGAAGAGTCCAGAGTTTGACTTTGCAAGAGAAATTAATTAACTTTTTAAAAACTTACTGTTGTGTGTCAAATTGTTTAGTCAGCTAAACAATTTTGAAACAGTGTAGTTCAAAAAAAATTTAATGCTTAATCCTCACTTTCAGTAAGATTTGTATCTAAAATCATGAATATATTTTAACACTTTTAATTTTTTTGCATCATACCATGGAACATAAGCGTAGGACAGAGGATGAACAGAATGTAAATCTTCAGTGCTTAAATTATTCTTTTATAGCATTATTTATCAGAAAGTCTGTAGAATCCATAAGCATTGCCAATTATCTGCTGAATCACAAGCAGTTCTACTGTAAGGTATCTCCTCTATCTCAAGTTATATGTGAGTATTATCACTACAAAACAGTACAAGTATTCAAGTTCTTTTACATTGGTAAGGAGAAACAAAACTTTCCTGTCTAAACACTGATCTTCATGTAGATACTTTGTGCATTTGTCACCTGAGGACGTACTAGGAGCTGTGTAGAACTGGGTGTTATATTTTCTAACCCTTAAATGCTTGAAGTTTGCTTTCTCTGCTTTACAGTAATACAAAGCAATGTTATTAAAACAAATCTGGGTTTTTTTTTGCAGTAGTCACTTTTGATTCTGTAGCAGCTGATTTTAGTAATAAAATTGTAGAGTAGTCTAGGTTGGAAGGGATCTCTGGAGGCCTCTCCCAACTTCCTGCTGAAAAGCTCACTGCTTGCTAAATTCAGAAATTGATTGCAGTGAACGTGAGAAACTTTTTTTGGGGGGATTTCATAAGCAAAAATGCTCTTTGAAACTCAAACCCTGTTTTGAATTAGTGAACAGCTTCAATTGTGACAGTGGACATTCCAATTTTTATATTTTGGACAATTCTTTATTAATGAAAGATAAAAACTTAATTGTTTTAACTCTTTACTGTCTTAAAGAAGTTGTCACCCTTCCTAATGTAAAAATACAATCACTGTTTGGAATCTGTTGCCCATATTAAGAATTTTTTTTATTTTTTGTCTTTTATGGAGATTCATTTGTGTTAGTATTTGAAGGAGGATCAGTATTTGGTTACAATATAGGAAGGTTAGTTACCACTTCAGTAAGTGCAGGTTCAGGATTCTTTTATCCCATGACCTATTCTACATCTTGTAGGTGTGGTGATAATGAAGGACTCAGTAGGTTAATGTAGTGCAGTGTAATGTTATGGTACAGGAAAAACAACTGTATTTCTTTCCATTCTGAAGTAATCTTCAACATTGAGAATAAAGGCTGCTTGTTTTTACTGGTGAAGAGGCTTAATATTGATAGTGCTAATTTACACCTTCATTATTTGGATAGACCAGCATGATATCTTAACGTGCGGAAGAAAAATCAGCTGCAGAATCATTCAGGCATCTAGAATGATAAAAATGATATGCTAGCAAACAGTGCTCTTGTCCTGGCCCAAACCTGGGGGGGGGGGAAGATCAGTTTTGCAAAGGGGATCAAATTCTTCAAAGACTTTTTTCTTTCCTTCTCCCAGAATCCTGCAAGCTCCTATCTGGAATTTAGTTCCAGATCATCTCCGAATAAGTGTCGTTAAGTTTATGTTCTCTGAAATAATTGGACCTCGCGTGTTTTCTGTTACTGTGTCTTTGTTACCAAGATGTACATGTCTTTGCATTTATCAACACTTTGCATGACTTTATTACTGCAGCGTTTTATAATTCTTTGCAAAAATTTGTTTCTGTAGCTGTGAAATGTGAACACACAAAATAGAGCCATGCTTACGAAGATTTGTACTTTCATGAGCAAAACAACACACCCCATTTTTTTTATATACGAGGTTACCTTTTCTCTGTGTCTCTTTGCTTTTTCTTCCTGACTTATGCTCAATAGCTTTTCTTCAGGCAGTATTTTCTGGCTGCTGCTCTAACTTCTTTGCTTGTGTCGACCTTGGTATTTTCTTTATAAACTCTGATTAGGTTCAGATTTCTGAACTACTTAAAATATTTCACAGTTTATTTAAACAGACTGAATGTGGGATTTAAAGCATTGAAATAATTGAATGTAAACGGAAAATGTTAGTCTGGGAGAAACAAACTAACTTTTTATTTTGTATCATTATAGTTTTCAAGAGTATTTTTATTGCTTAGCTGTTTTAAGGACATCATGCTCTTCAGCAGTTGTGAAAGTAGTTACAATAAGAATAAATAAGAAGAAAAGTTAGAGTTGCAGAATGGGCTGCATTGCTGATGTGTTGTGGAAAAACTGTAATTTGAGGTGTGCCTTGAACACAGTGTCACAGTAAGTTGGAAATATAGGCAGTATTAGATGTTGTTTGATGCTGGGTCTGTTTCTCCGTCTTTATTAAGCTTCTGATGAAGCTGGATAATCTCAGTCCCTTGTTGTAAAGCGTTTTCTGTGGTATCAGTGGATGGGGCAGCAGTCATGCATGTGGTGACACTTTACGTAATAGGTGTGCCACATCACAGTGCATGATGTAATCCAGTTGTGCATACCATAGGAGTGTTTGTATTGATGACTGGTTCTAATTACAGAGAATCGATATTTGCTTAGACACAGCTTGGATCTGGCTATGTAACGGCATATAGCTTATGCTATAGACTCATAATGTTGGAAAGGAAGGTAGCTATCTAAGATGTTGTAGTTCCTGTTCCTCCCCCCCCTACTGTTACATGGCCATTTTATGTCCAAATCCTCCAGGGGGAGGAGCAGCAAATTAATTCTTTGAGTTAGAATAAAATCTTATACTCCTTTTCTACTAGCTTAAATTTTTGGATGTATCTGTAACTGTTTTCATCAGTAGCACAAAATCTGTAGAAAGATCTAAAACAATTCACCACTTCAGAAGTCTTAACTAGTTACCTGATGTTGCTTGTGTTCAAGTAGGAGAATATTCTTCAGAAACAAGACGAAAAATATGTAGTTTCTCTTTGGGGTTTTCTTTTGACTTAAAAGAAAAAAGCTTTCTCATCTTGTCACACATTTAGATCAGAAGCAGCCCTTTTAAGGGGTGACATATCTATAGCATTTTATAATAGACTACTGAATGTAATTTTAAGTGGTTTTTACATTAAGAATATAGAGGATGTGAAACTTCAGTTAAAACCTTAAAAAAACCCAACCAAAACCACCACCCCCACGCATGCCCCCCCCCCCAATTTCTTCCTTGAAGCTGCAGTGTTGATTGTTTGGTAGCAAAAAAAAAAAGTTTAAGTGATACTGTATAGCATAGGTAGTGGTGGTGTTGCTTTCTCCACGCTGCTGTTAGGGATGAGCACCCCCAGAGTTCAGTGGAAAACTGCTAGTTCAGCCTGTGGCCAAACAACGTAGAATGGTGCCATTAACTTACTGGCTCCCTGCTAGCCTTGGTACTTTTGATACCAACGGTCTTGTTCGTGATCATCTGACCACCAAAATCACATAGATAATGGCTTTCATCTGCTGAGTATAATGATCTAGAGGATATGGCTCCAGAACTTGGAGACCTTTGAATGATGTTTCTTGTAAGCTCTGTTGAATATATGAGAATTTACTGAAGGCTTGCATTTTCTGTTATTTGTACTTTGTTTTTCTTTTAGGAATAGCTACAGAAAGAGATGGAGAAATAACTAGCCTTGTTTCAAGAAATGAAATTCTTGAGATGCATACTTGTGGATGTGCCTGTATATACTTTTCCAGAAGAAACGAAGTTACATCTTACGATACAAACTTGAAGTTTTGTGAGCGTTAAAGAAGCATGTATTAAGTCTGTTCCTTTCTGGATATCTTAATGTGCATTACGGGGTTCAGCAGCAGAATTGGGGGAATCTCTACTTGTTTATGCTGAAACTTCACATCACTGTTCTGTTTCTATAGCAGTACAATACTGCTTTCTTTTTTTCTCCTCCTATGGATGTAATAACAGTCTAGAAGGAAAAAATCTGCTTGGTTTTACATGTCTTCTGTGAGTGATAAGTGCTTTCTACTTTGCCCCTGTGACGCTTCATTTCTGCCTGTTCATGCTTATTACATGTGACTGTAATTTTGTTCTCATTCTTTTGAACACCTGGAACAATAGGATCAGATATAAGCTTTTCTTGAACCACCTATTTATGAGATGGGAACATATCCATCACATGCCCTTTTCAGGAATCTAATAATCTGATCGTTGCTGATAAGAGTGCTTTTAGGGTCAATGCTGTCTCAAAGATACTTCGTGTCTTGGTTGAGTTTTCTCTGCTCTTCCTGGACTCACTTGGCCCGGCTTGTTTCTACCACGTGCTGCTTTGTGAGACTGCATTTGAGCAACTCAAGCTTATTTGTAGCTTTCTCACCCTCACTCTGCATTTCAGTAAACGATTTATATTTGTTCCCAAGAGCTAGAAAGCCTTGACTTCAGGCTAGATCTGACTGGATTGTGGGCCAGTATAAATAACCATTTCCAGAAATGTTTTCAAAATTTTGTTTTAGCTTTGTGTCACCTCACCTGAAAGTACTTACTACAGTGTGGTAAGTACATAGCACAATAATTTTAATTTAATTGTAATATTTAAATAATTAAATTACAAGAGTACCAGAATCTTGCTGTTGGATGTTTTTGTGTTGCATCGTGTTCTTGACATCTATTGGCTCTGTATTTCTTGATTTATTTCCAGAATTTTCTACCTGCTATTCATAACATTCTGTAGATTCTTCCATCATCTTCCACGTGGCTGAGAGTTTACTGATTCTTATCCGTGTCATCAGGGTCCATTCTCTGTTTATGCTGCTCAACTGATGCTTTTGTTATAGAACTTCTGTTTTGCCTTGCTGCACTTCAGGTTACGTTTCAGGCAAGGCATTCTAAGCTGATTCTTTAAATGCTACAGTAAAGGCATTCTGAAGAAAAGAATAAAGTCAGTAGTATATTCTTTTACTGGTAGAAAACATTAGATGTTTTCTCATGATGGAATAGGGAAATTGTCTAGTCTGGATAATGTTATTAGAAAAGTAAGCAAACCCTTTTGCCTTTTTAAGAAGCAATAACTAAAATGCTTCTGGGTGTAAATAATTACTTACAGCAGCATGTTACAAATAGATGCTAATAAGAAGTAGAGTTCCTAAATTATCAGTTGAGGGAGTCCAATTTCCTTGTTGTAGTTTTCTTTTTACTAACACTAATGAGACTTGTTTTAAGGGGGTAATAGACCTGTGCAGTATGACAAAAGCTGTACAGTGGCCAGAAGTTTGTTTAACAGCATAAGCAAATCATTCTTACTGTTTCTTTGCATCAGTACTACTTAACATCTGTTTTTTGGTAGTGTCACTATTTCTGATGACTTTAGAGCCTTGTCTTTTTTATAGTGCAATTTTGTATGGAGAGAAAGGCAAGCTTGATTAGAGGGTTGTTTTATAAGAAGTAGAAAATGGTAGCACAAGTTCCCATTGTATGTAGGGAACTATTGCCTCTTTTGTTTGCTGCCTTTGCCGTTCAATAAAGACAATAGACTTCTCTTTCTTCAGGGGGATAGTGAATTTTATACTTACTGGTTTTGATCCTTCTTAGTTCAACAGAGCTTTCACTTTTCTTTCAGTCCTGCAATGACAGGATAAGAGCTTTTTCTAATGTTATGTTTCAGAAGTTTTCATTTACATATGGCAGGCAAGATACTTAACTTGATCGACAGCTCAACACAAATCACTTCTGCAAAGTGCTGTTTAAACTTTTTAATGAGTTAATTCCATTTTTATGCTAAAATGTATGAGAATCAGTACTTACACTTTGATTTGCCGTACTGGAGTGCTGTGTCCTGTTCTTGGCTCCCCAGTATGAGAAAGGTACAGGCTCACTGGAGCAAGTCCAGCAAAGGGCCATGAACATGACTGAGGGATTGGAGAATCTTTTCTATGAGGAGAGGCTGGGAGGGCTGGGACTGTTTGGCCTGGAGAAAAGAGGGCTTGCAGGGATCTTGTCAATATGTATAAACACCTGGGGGGGGAAGAAGAGGGAGCCAGATTCTTCTCAGTGCCCAGTGACAAGCGAGGCAATGGGCACAAAATAAAACATGTGAAATTACATCTGAACACAAGGAAACACTGTTTTACCGTGAGGGTGGTCAGATGCTGGAACAGGTTGCCCAGGGAGGTTGTAGAGTCTCCAGAATTGCTGGAGATTTTACTGGACACAGACCTGGGCAACTGGCTGTAGTTGGCCCTGCTTGAGCAGGGAGGTTGAACTAGATGATCATAGGAGGTCCCTTCTGATCTGTGACAATACACTTATGAGGGGGAAGGTTATGAATGAATACATTATAATATAAAGGTGTTAATTTGTGATTTACAAGCCATACTTGAAACATATTTAAGTGCTGCCTGTTCAAATTAGGTAACACTACTCAAGCACATCATCCTTCTCTTGATATAGTGTGTACATTGTTGCAACAATATGCTTATGTACATAGAGAAAACTGAAAACATCTGCATAAGTGTCAAGCAAAAGAATAGGGTAGTATTAAGAGGACAGTTGTATTCATTTTAATGTGAAAACCAGTATCTGTGGTGCTAAACGGTACAGTTTTCTTAGTTGCACTGATTAATATTGTAACATTTAGTTGCTGTGAAGACTATTGAAGACAAGATTCCTCATTACTTATCTCCTATTCTGGGTTATTAAAATAATAGCTAGTAATGTGTTCATAAATTGTAAAGTCTTAATTTTGAGTCAGTCAAGGAGGCTTTGTAAGCGGGTTTATTTGAATTTATGGTTGCCCCATGTAGATGAAAGGTATGTGATTTGCTGAAACTACTTCTGCAAGATTAAGTGTTCGTAACCGTTTAAGAAAACGGAGTACCTTCATATCCTCTGCTATTCTGCATCTCTCTTCAGGAACCTTCAGCTATTTCTTTTTGAGTTTGTTCACCTCATAGCATAGGGGTGCTGAGGAAAGCAAGGCATAATGTAATAGCTAAAATACAGCATCTTCCACTGTGAAAGTCTTTTCCTAAATGGGGAGACTTGACCAAACTTCAGATTTTTTTTTTTCCTTTAGGAATTGAAAAAAATGCTCCTGATGCTTGATTTCTCCAAATCCATGAGACTTGGAAATAAGCTGTGACTTGTTTGAATGATGCTACTTTACTTTTCAAAATAAAGGCTTCCTCTTGGAGGAGGGTGGGGGAAGTCAAAGTTTCTGAATTGTTTGGCTTTCACAAAAAAAACAAAACACCAAAACTGTCCAAGGTTCTAAGGAATGATAATGCCTGCAGAGAAGTTGCCTGTTGTTGACGTGTATTGTAATAAAAGAAAAAAAAAGTACTTTTTCTTTAAACATTAATGTTTAATATAAGGGCTGAAATGCACAGACCTCTTCATTTGTCAGTATTTTTGTTCTGGGCCTGACTTAGTGTTTGAAGGAGGAGAAATGTGGGAGGATGTGTGAATAAGGAATTCAAACTGTTGTAACTGAACATTTAGTATTCTAATTCTGATAAATAGGTTTCAATTTTCATCTGATTTTCTGACTTATATTACAATTATGAATTAAAAAATTCTATCCAGAGTCTTCACATTGCCTTTAAATAAAAGCTGCTTGCAGCTTCAAGGATCTACATAGTTTGAAAAAGTTCTAATAAAGATGATCAGACCATATCTCCATTTGTCTCTTGTGCATATGCTGGAATAGTTAACTAAATGAGAATTAATGATAAAAGCACTTCCTAAAGAAAGGTGTGAAATTAAACTTGCAAGATGTCCACCCAAGGGAAAATTGTGTATGTCTAACTGTGTATGTTAACCAACTTGAAGGAGGTCTTGTGCTTTGCATGAGAGTTTGTTCTTTTTTAATTGAGTTTTAATTAGGGTTTTGGGGGCACCAGAGTGGGAGAAGAGGCATGACTGTAACCACTAAAAAATTTATACTTGAATATACATTACAGTTGCTGTGAGAACCTTGACTTTAAGTTGCTTACTACTTGTGCTTAAGACTGCAGGAGGCTGTTCAGTACTTATGAAAATATTGGCATTCTTGCTTGTGATGCTGCTTGTCACCTGTCTTGCCCTTCAGTCACTTACCTAACAGCTAGAGTTAATAGGGGTAGTGCTCATCTAGCAAGTTCTTAGGCATTCAGTCTGGGTTGACAGAGTACAAAGAGTTTGGAAGCACCAAACATCTGTTTTATGAGCTGTAAAACTGTCCCAGATTGTAGGAGGAGATCAAGAACTGCTGTGTTACTCTTGCAGGCATTGAGCAGGATTTGAAACGCTTGACTACATGCAACTGGGTACACGCAGCCCACTAACTCAGGATCTAGTCTGCTTGTCAGGTAGCATCTGCAAGAGTTCAGCCTATATAATGACTAGGCCTCATCATCAAATGTGAAAGGAGGAGCAGCAGTTAAGGAGTGGGGTTTTTTTGGTTGTGTCACCCACCCCCCACCCCACCCCCACCCCTTTTCCATAGCTAGGAACTTGTAGTATCCATACCTCCATCGTTATTTGAAAGGCAGTGAGTAGGTTTTCATTAGATGTAAATATCATGCTCTTACTTATTTTTGTAGAAAGTTACTTGCTTCATCTTCAGCATGTTCAGGCATCAGTGACTAGACTGGTCTAGTGAATTGCAGGGCTTTAAAAATTGTGTTTATATACATCTTAATGGTAAGGACTTGAAATGCTTTTTTTAATCTCTTAAATGGCATGTACCAGTTATGAAGTAAAATGGGAGGATAGCGGATCTTGTCAGAAGCTTTTAAATTTGGAATGGTACTTGAGGCTGAAGACTGGGGTCTTGAATTTTAAGTACCATCTCAAATTTGTAGAGATGCCAAAGCGAATTTAGGAATTGTTCTCTATCAGTAAAACCTCAAGGCTAGTGGGAAGATGATAACCACCGAACTTGAACTGTTTCTGACCTGAATTTTGCTTTTTAAAAGGAGTAGTTTAGAACTCCAGGAGTATCTTTTACTAGTTGTGCACTGATAGGAAATACTGAAATTCTGAAGCGCATCAAAATTTTTTTTGTTTTCGTGCTGCCTGGTTGGGGCTTTGATTTCAGCCATTTTAATCCACCAGTTTCAGAGTGGTTATGTGGAAACTCATTTTAAAATATTGAGCTTTCAGTTATTGCCTTTTACATGTAATATTTCTGTAGTTCACTGTAGTATGTTTTCACATTTTCCTCTTCTCTCTTCATGTGTTACTGGGAAAAATCCTTGCAATTTTCTCCACGATTTTCCTGGATCTTAAAGATTTCTTTTGTTAATGCTCAATGTAATAAACGTTTGTTTTGTGAACTAAAGAATAACCCTGCATTCTTTCCCTGCACGTTGAAAATGCAGATACAGATCCGAGTTGCTTATGCATTATTTTTACTTTTCAGCTGTTCACCGATGGAATCACCAATAAACTCATTGGCTGCTATGTGGGTGACATAACAGACGATGTGGTTCTAGTTAGGATCTATGGAAATAAGACCGAGCTCTTAGTGGATCGAGATGAGGAAGTGAAGAGTTTCCGCGTGTTGCAGGCTCATGGCTGTGCACCTCAACTGTACTGTACTTTCAATAATGGCCTGTGCTACGAGTTCATGCAGGGAGAAGCACTGGATCCAGAGCACGTATGCAATCCAGATATTTTCAGGTAAGCTTTTTATGTTTTTATTATTTCATTATTCAAGTTCTATGATGCATTTATGGTGTTCTGTCAGGCCCAAAGGATGTCAAGCTTAGTTTATGAACAGGCAGAAAAGAAATATTTCTATAAGCCTGCACTAAGTTGATGTTCACACTCTTGACAACTCAGTGTCGTCTGTCTTAGTTATCATGGTGTTTCAGTGCTGAACAAATGATCCTCGCTGCCTCCCCAGAAGACTATATACTCATTAGAGGTCTGCTTATTGTGAGTATTTAACACTTGCACATTACCATTAGGGAGATCATTTAACATGGTGGAGTTGTAGGGGGCTGGACTTGATTAAAGCAAGTATGCCTAGCTCTGTTTCCAATACATTCCTTTTGTGAATAGGTTCAAGATAGATAGTCTTACATTGAGACATAATTTTTTAAACTATTAGCGGTGAACAGGAAGTGCTGATGTCTTAAGATTTTAGCTTTTCATGTATGCACTGAAATGTATTTGCCTAACAATGGCAGCTAATTTGAGTCGACTCTTCTAAAGATAAGCAAGTTGAAGAATAGACTGTAAATACAGGTGAGGTATGCGTGCTATAACTGAACTGCAATACCTCCCACCACCTCCCTTCCCTTAAGTAGCGCTGCTAATGACCTTTTGATTCTTTAAAGATGCTGCCCTATAGCTGTGCTGCTCTTGTTTAAACCCTCTTTGGATTCCCTTGCTGCATTTTTTTACAGTTTTTCTGTTAAATATATTGTAGTTGTCTTCTCTTGTTGCTAGGAAAAATATGATAAAGACTGTCAGATCTATTGCAAATATAACATTAATTTAAACTTTGGTTTTTTTAGACTCATTGCCAGACAACTTGCTAAAATTCATACTATTCATGCACACAATGGATGGATCCCTAAATCTAATCTGTGGCTGAAGATGAGGAAATACTTCTCTCTCATACCCACAGAATTTATGGATGAGGAAGTAAATAAAAGGTAAGTATTTCATTATGTGCTTTCCAGATTTCCTATTCTTTCTGGTTGAGGGGTAGAAGAATGTTTAAAAATACAGGTTTGGGTTACCACGTAACGTTGAACTGTGTAAAATTTTGAGTTTTGTCATACTTTTGTATACTGAAGTAGCTATATAAATGTCAAATATAAGGAGAGACTTTCAATTCATTTGGTATATTGTGTATATATACATACAGTTCTTGGTTTGATTGGACACTTAATAAATGATGGCAGTTTTCTTTACTCTTTTTAAAGAACCAAGGTCAAGTGAAGTACTACTTTAGGTAGTTGTCTCAACAGCTTTTGAAACATCCATGAGTCTCCCAAACTGAGACCTACGTTCTGGGGTGAATACTGAAAACGTATTTCCTGGGGTTGCAGGAGTACTGCTGCTTGTTCATTCTGACCTGCACCTCTTAGCTGTCCTGTATTTGTTGAGTTTATAAATTTGTCCAAAATTGGGTGGCATAAAAGTAAAGTTTGAAAGGCTGTTTTGGGTGATGGGATGAGCTCCTGAAGTGTTTTCCAGAGGAGGAAAAGGTATCCACACAGTCATTCTAGACTTGTGCTATCATGGAGTTTCACCTGGGTTTAAGGGTTTAATTACACTTTGTTTTTA
The DNA here is from genome assembly GCF_965638725.1 of Aptenodytes patagonicus. Lineage (NCBI taxonomy): Eukaryota > Metazoa > Chordata > Aves > Sphenisciformes > Spheniscidae > Aptenodytes > Aptenodytes patagonicus. The sequence goes on along the minus strand of NC_134949.1, from coordinate 75,607,515 downwards.
GCATCCCAGTATAGCTCTTGACTTGTAAATCAAACTGTTTTTTCTTAGGAGCTTAACAAAATAAGAAAATATTTCAGAATGGTTCTAGCATCAGTCACTGGAAGATTGGGATGAGAGGAACGGCAAAATTAGGAGCAATGTTTTACATTTACGTTAACCTAAATAAAATTTGTGCTGTAATCTAAAGCTTGAGTTGAAGACAATGTTTCTCGGGGATTGGAAATCAAACTTTTAAGCTAAAACTGTAATTTGGAAGTGTTTGTACTATATCATCAAACTTCATATCACTCAGTAGCAGATTCCAGCTTAAACATTCTTCATAAACTTCTTTGAAGTCACTAATGCCAACTGCCCTTCTTGCTGCATTGTAATTAAAGAATGATCTAGCAGTTGTCTGAATTTTTTTCTACAATGTAACATTCTTAAGAAAACTGAAAAATTGAGTAGTTAATTGAAAGTCTAAAAGAGAAATGCCTACTTAAGCATATTTACTGTGACTAGAACTAAAAATGAATCCTAATTTTTTCCTCTGTATACATACATATAGTACTTACTGTGTATCCTACTTGAAGGAAGTAATGTAATGTGAGCAAAAAGTGAATGAAATTCATGCTATAACAGTTTTAATCTTTACTCTAAAAAATGTTCAGGATTGTGTTTAAGTCTACTCCTGATTTTTGCACTGCTGTCATTTTTACAGCACAGACAATCTTCAGAGATTTTTTTGGGGGGAGGACAGAGGGAAATAATTTTCATAATTTGACTGCCATGGTGCCAGGGGAAAGGTTGCTCTAGTTTGGGCGAAGGTCTATTGAATTATTTGAAATAAGAATGTAGAGGAAAATAACTAAGTTATTGGCATGGAACACACAGTACTAAATACTAATACTCAAACTTCTTACACCTAAAAAGGTTTTTAAGTGACATTCCAAGTCCTCAAGTTCTTCAGGAAGAGATGGCCTGGATGAAGGAAAGACTGTCAAATTTAGGATCACCAGTGGTACTCTGTCACAATGACCTGTTGTGTAAGAATATTATTTACAACAAGAAACGAGGTAGGTATTGAACTGAACAGTAAGTAGTGGCTTAGTTTGTTTATGCTGTAATTGCATTTGCTACACTGGTAGTGTCATTTTACTGACTTTAGTGAGTGAACTCAATTTGAGCTTTTACGACCCAATGTAGTAGTGGTAGTGATATCTGTGCAAATATTAAGTTGCTTAATTAGCTAATTCTCATCTATACGTTACTGTACAGAGGAAGAATGTTGGTGTTTCTTGCTTTGCTTTAATGAATTTGTTAATCCCTAGCTTTCCTGTATGACTAGGCTTCAAAGTATGTAATTGTTAGTTCTAGTCATATAAAGCTTTTCGGAGGGAAAAAAAATCATACAAGCAGAGAAAATAACTTGAAGACGTTATCTCATACAACATGTATTGTTCTGGTTTGTAATTGTGGGAAGACACCTTCATAATGAAGTATCTTAGTGATACTTAATACTACATTCTGTGACTATTTCCTGCGTGAGGTACATAGGCATCTTAAAGATTTCTTTCGTAAATACATACTTCATTTAAACAGTTGTAGGCAGTACACCTCTTAGCAAAGATGAATTACATTTTTGTTTTTATTATAATAAATTTAATTCATAATTCATGTTATTAAAGAATGCCTTAACTAAAATCTGTAACGCTTCTGTATAAACCCACAGTTTCTCTTATTTCTGGATTTTATTGGTTTGAGGTTCGGTTACTAAATGAATCAATTAAACAGGATATTAAAACAAACAAAAAAGGCAAACTTGCAACATTAAAATGGCCATGGTGCAGTAAAAATGCACAACTTTTCTTCCATTTCAAATATCTGAGCTCAGCTGAGCGCAACAAGTACATCAGGTTAGATCAGGATTTTCTTTTGAAGTGAGGATGACATGTTCTTTCTAGTATCTTCATATTTGTTTGACAGTTTAAGACTGTTGGCATGTAAGTCGAAAGTGTGTGAAGTAAATGACTGTGGATGGAACTGAAGTATTCTCCCTCAGTCGTTATTAGTCTTTGACCTTTTAAGCCTATGTGCCTTAATTTCTAAATAAAAACTAACAAAAGCATGCTGGAGTTGGTTCTAGTATGAAAACTGGCTGTGTATGTATAACCAATTTCTGCATCAGATATGCACTGAATGCATGTGAATTGAGAAAAGCGTCTTTTGGTGGTTTGTATACAAGTTTCCCTCCAAGTAATACCATTTTGAAGAGAATTGCAGTACTTCTAGTTCTATAGGTGTGTATAAATATGTATGTCTACGTACCTGTACAATGCTATTAACAGCAGTTTTAAATTCTAAGAATTCAGTACGAAACTTCAGTCGTTTTACTTAGTTTCAGTGGTAGGGGTTATAGTTCTGCTTAAAAAGAGGAGGGGGAAAAAAAGCATGGAAGGTATGCGGAAAAAAAATCAGCTTGTGGTCTTAAACACATTGCAGTTGTGATACTGTAGTACCAAAAATAAATCTATTGTTATTGTGTAGTTTTTTTCAGTGCTGAAACTACCTTCAGTTTTAGCGTTCCATAACATACCCATTGAGGTAAAAGTAATTTTTATAGTCACTTTTCATAGTAGAACCATGCTGCAAAAAAAATTGGAACTCCTTTAAAAGGCTCGCTATCATGGTCAATAGGCTTGAAGTTCCTACTTTTAAAACAAATGCTATATGCTTTTCTTTTTGTAAACAGAATGGAGTTAACTATGCCAGCAGTGTATCGCTTATGAGCAATCCTACAATAACAAGTGTGTGAGTGCTTAGTGTTTGGGGACAGGGTGGGGAGGAGGGAGGTACATAAAGCACTCTGGCTTCAAGCTAGCTGTTAACATCTTGGGGGGGAATACTTGGAAATATGAAATAGATATTTACTAAACTTACGTTTGAATGTTGCACATGTACCCAGATTGCAGAAGTTTTACAACACAGTACAACAGGTACCATTTTCATAGTAACCAAACCTCAAAGCCATCTGTAGAATATTTGTCTGTTTGAAAGCTGTTTCTTACAGTGTACTTTTTACAGAGCAAAAAATATCAATCTGTCTGTTAGTACAGTCTTAAGATGAGGAACATGATTTTAGGAGTGGAAGCTCAGCTTTTTAACTGTAAATAAACATGTATTGCTGGAATTTTGTTTAGCAGAGCAAAAGCTTCTATTGGTATACAAATAACTTTGCAAGAGCACAAAATAGAATCTTTAAAGATGTACTTCATTAGGAGTGACATCAAACTGTATGAAGGCAGTTAACAGCTTTGGTGATGCTGTACTCTTACTAAATTCACTCTTTCATCTAGAAAGGCTCCTGTGTATCAAAAAGACCTTGGTGACCCTAAGTTGTAACTGAAGAGAGAGAATCAGTCTTCTAGATTAACTACTATTTTTTTTTTTTCTCTCCCCAGTAAAGTTTGAGCAAAGCTGGTAGTCTTTATCTGGCTTTTCAGAAGCTGGCACAAACAAAATAACTAATTTATTGGTTTTAGCAACACTGTATTTATCACTTTGCTTGTGAATGCTTAATTTGCACATTTACTAGGCATGGGGTGGGTGAGTGTATGTGTTTTTTAAGCTACAGGCTATCAACAGATACTAGGACTCCTGTCCAATACAGTTAGAATGATTGTGGCTTGTCCCAGTGCTTTGCTTTAGACTTGTCCTCTGCATTAAATTCTTGTTAAATTTTCAGATTTGAAAGAAAAATCATAGTTGTGCCACATACTGCTTTTAAGAAGAATCAGTCTCATGTCCTTAAATTTTATTTACGAGACTGGAATAGAATGTTGAGTGCTAGCTTCATTTAATGGAGAGTCACTCGTTTCATTTGAATTTGTTCATGCTGTGGCTGACAGAACTCTGCCTCTTGCTGTTTTGTTAATGTCCGTTTGCAGTCACTCAGGATATGAAAACTTGCAAGTGTTACTTTACATAACATAATTATCAGTGTGAACTACTCTTTGAAGGATATAACTCAGAGCTTCACGTTGCTCTTAATTACAATTTGGGCATCAAGATAGTCAAAATAATGCTTGGTGCTTGGTACTGCTTATTTATAGACCTTGTGTTCTGATGCTCTTAAAGTTTGGTGGTTTTTTTTTCTCCAATGTGACCTGGGAGTTTCCAAAAATACTTGATTTTTTAAGAGTATTTAAATAGTTGCTATTCAATAAGACCAAGTATCAGTATTCTTTTGTCTATATCTGTACGTGCTCTTTTTGAATGTATTAAAATCACCTGCCAGGAAGTTAAGTGTGTAGGTAGATGGCTAGTTTTGTTCTGTTTATTCCCTCTGCCTACCCAATGTTTTCTATGATCTTTGGTAGGAGTCTGTGGGTGCTCAGTGCTTCTGAAGACTGAGGTATGTTTAAGGCTTCTGGTTTTGATCTAAAAACCTTTTTTTTTTTTTTTCCAAAGATATATTGGGTATTTATAGCTAAAACTATTCTTTGGGTATATGACCCGTTTGTGAATTTTCAAGTATGTTCATAGCATAGATCATTGTCTTTACTGAAGCTGTCTTCTAGGGCCTCAGTGGCTCACCTGATGAGCAGGATGGGACGGAACTCAGGATACATCATTCTGCTGTGGTAACTACAGCTAGGACTTGCACGTCGAAAGTGCTTACCTTATTAAACCATTAAAAGTGAAGAGCAGCTAGAAAGAGAGGTGTCATCACCCTCCTACCTTTCAGTTCCCTGAGGAGATCTAACAGATGTCCTCTTGACTACTACTTGATCTATTTAAAAATTGAATTTCTGGTGTACAGAACACAACATGTATTCCATTTTGTGTCTTTATGTAGTTTTCATGGATTACATTGCATGTTGTCTATACTAGTAGACCCCTTGATGAAAGGAGTGTGTTTCAACTTGAAATGTTCAGTACTCTTGATGTCTCTATTCCTGTTGATAACAGTAGCTTCTCCAGAGAGATGATAGAGCTTAGTTTTAAATCATGTCTCACTTCAATAAAATACAAATGCACTTAGATTAATGTCTCTTGTTGGTCTGCCTGCTCCCTGTGAAATCAGTGGAATGTACAAATTCTTTGTATTTATTAAAAACCTCAAAACAAAAGCTAGCTGCTTAACTACTAGTGTAAGCCATATCTTTTAGAAGTGGCTTTCCTGTAGGCTTTCCTGTATGCATTTATGAAGTGACAAACTTACGGTTTTTGCTTTCTTTCAGTTTCACAGAAAGAACTGTGCATCTTTATTTTGAGCCTTTCATGCAAAAATTAAACTTAAGGTTGAGTTCCACAGTAGCATAAGTCTGAAAGAGATCAGTAAAAATGTAGGACTTTTTCACTTTGAACTTTTGTTTTATCGAATGTGAGTTTGCCAAACTTTCATCATCTGCTACAGATTAGGTATGCCATTGTTGCTGCCTTGTGGTGGCATGCAGCGTGCTACTTGTGCACTGACTGGAGGTTTATCGCACCACTTGTTCACATGCCTTTCCCCATAGGAGAGTGCCTGGTAACAGCCTCATTTGTATCTTGTTAGATTGAATTTCTTATTGTACATAATATTATTTATATCTGGAAGTGAGTTTTAAATGTTAGCTGTATTTAAAAATGCATAATAGCACGTTAAGTATATTCAAGATGAAATTTGCACATGAAAGAAATTTAAAGTATTACGTTGATATTTTGCAAATAGACTTTCACCTGCCATGTTTGTATTTTACCTGGGGGAGTAAGGAAAAGTGTCTGAATGCCAGCAATATCAAATGTTTGGGGGTGTGTAGGGGGGTTCAGGAGGTCAGTTGTGTAGCAGAATATTAACCAGGGTTGGGCTGTGCATTTTGACTGGCTTGTAACTTATAGATGCTGCTTCTTAAAAGTAGTACTAAAGAACCAGTGGGAAATGCAGGCATATACAAGTATATGAATCTGCCAGTCAAGCAGTGGCAGAAGTTAATCTGTGACAATATTACAAGATCTTGGCTGCAGCTGCTGTAAAATTTCTTGTCCCTTCAGAGTTCTAGAGAACCTCAATTTTCCGTTGCCAACAAGATTTTCCTGGGAGGAGCTTGCCACTCTGCAGGCCATTTTCATGTTGGTTTGTCAGAGCCTAAAAGGTTTAACCTCATAACCTTGGTAAGCAGTCCTCTCTTTCTGTGGAAGTAAGGGTGAACTCTGACTTGGAGGATTGTGACTCAGTGATTTTTGTTTGTATTGTGGGATTTAACTTCCATTATAAGTGCTTAGACAAGAAGATTTATCCATCTGGAAAACGTTAATGTGTTAGTATTTCAAATATGGTAAAGATGAACTGCATAGATAAAAGGAACGCTTCTAACAGTGTTCTGTGATAATTTGGTCAGGACACTTATCTGGCAAAGCTATTGTATTTGATATGTGCAATATCCATAAATCTTAAGGAGGCAGTATATTAGACACTTAAAATCCTTAGTCTAGGAAATACATAACAGACTTAACATTATTCTTGATTTACTTTTTTTTGACCTGGAGTTCTGATAGTTAGCATTAGTATCTGCAAGATGTTTTAAGTCATGCTAAGAAGATTGTTCATTGTAATAGAAGGAATGTGTTTTTATTGAGTAAATATGCAGCTAGTCATCAAAAGAATGGGTGTAGAGAGGGAGAAGGGTGCAACTGTGAAAATTACCCATTTCAGCACTGCAGTGGGAAATGTAAGGTTTTACATTTTAATGTTCTAGTGCAAACAGCTCTTAAGTTAATGCATTGCTTCCTTTTCTGATATCTTTAGCAATTTTGCTGGTTTCCCTTAAAATACAAGAGCTCTAGTTTTACTTTGACTGTTTGATGTGGTGTAGACATTCTTGAGCAGGTTCAATGCTGTATTACCTTGAGTGAAGCATTTTCCCCAGCTTCACTGTAGTTAAATGTCATTTGGAAACATTGGGGGCTGTGTTTGCTGCTTTATCAGTCCTTGTTTACATAACACTACATGGTTTCATAGTTTGGAGGACTTGAGGATTGTCTGGTTTCTTGAGATTAGTTTAAGCCAGCTAAAAAAAGCAACAATTAAGAATAGTCTTGCTTTGTAAGTGTGGTTGGAGGAAGCAGGAAATATCAACATGTTAAAGGAAATACCAGCATGTTGCAATGTGTTAGTCCACTGTGGTTGCACATTTATATGAGAATAAAGAGGACTGTTCTTTTTTAAGTTGGGGAAAAATTGATCTGCTATTTGTACATAAAGTTTAAATAAAGGATCCTCTACTGTATTTCTTATTTTGAAGGTAAGGGATGCCCTCATGTGGTAGCAGTTAAAATTGAAATTCTGCTATTCAGAGTTTAAAAATAGAGAACTGTAAGCTCTAAGTAATTATTTAAGAGCTTTCTTGAATGAATATTCAAGGAAATCTCATATCATAAAAATCACAGCCTTACCCTGGAATGTCTGAGTGCACACAACGGGGCACAAGTAAGACGGGTGTGTGGTGTGGTTTTGTTTTTCCCCCAAAACTTCAAAGGACACCAAAGGATTAGGGCTGTGACTTCATTTGATATGGACTCTGATGTTGCTGCTGTTGTGTCTCACATAGGTGATGTGCAGTTCATAGACTATGAGTACTCTGGATACAACTACCTGGCTTATGACATTGGAAATCACTTCAATGAATTTGCAGGTAAAAACTGGATTTCTGAGGTAAAGGTAAACTGGTTTTATAGAAAACCCTCATTCTTGCACATTCTCTTTTTCTCTGTATATCTAGATACATGTATATAGCTGTTCATCTGATGGTATCAAAATGTGTTAATGTCTCATCTTGCAGGCCAGTTATGCCCTTCCTTTGCAGTTCTGCTAACCCAGAAATGGGAACATCATGTCCTAAGCTTTTGCAGAGTTAAATAAATACAGAACTCACAGCTTTCACAGTATACTTCTGTGAAATGACACAGCGGAGACTCAGCACGCTGTAGTGAAATACTGCAGATGTATCTTTTACAGCATAGGTATACACCGAGAATATGCTGTGTGGTTCCACAGTTCCAAAAGGCAGGCTTATGTGTTTTTTGGTGGCTTTGCATGTGTATGCTAAGTACTTGCCCTTGAGTCGTGTCCTAAAATAAGAAGTAAAGGCTAAGACTCTGGTGTAGGAAAAAGGTGGGATTTTAGGAATAAGGTGCTGGTAGACTCATTCGTTTACTAGTTCAATTTTTTTCAGTGAATGCTCATTCTGTTTACTCTGTAAGAGAGAAATAACCTTGGGTGTATGTTGTGTTATTTCAGAAGATGGGGCAACAGGAAAAACCTACATAATGATTAATATAGATGGAAAATGCAGTGTGGTTAAATTAAGAGCCTTAATCTACCAGTTGTTGTCTCACAAACTGAACGTTAAGTCTAGATAACGTTAAAAAAAAAAAATTTCAGAGTGTATACTTGGTAATTTAAGTATTTGGAAAGCAAGTTAAATTCTTTACAAACCAAATTTTGAGAGCTTTTGATTTTTTTCATCTGGGACTTATGAGAGTCTGACTACATCTTTAAGGAGCTAAGTACAGTAAGAAGACTAAACACACAAATACTTTTTTTGTCTATGGAGAAGAGTTGTGCTTCATCTCTATTCTCTAGCCATCCAGTAAAAATCTGATTTTTTTTTTTAAAGCTAAATTTGAGTGGATCTGACACAGGAAAGAGTTTAGGTGGTAGGGGATTGCACTGTTCATAAAAATAAGACTTAAGGAGAATTCCCAAATCTTCTGGGAATGATAGCTAGTGGGAGTGAACTGTGATCCAGGTTTGGGACTCCTGGCAGACTCCATGTGGCCTGTGACTAAGCATCTCCAGTATAGAAAAAAAAAAATAAGACAAAAGAGTGGTTGTGGAGATAAAACTTCTAATTCTACCAATACCCTGGGGAAGAGAGAGGTACACTTCCAATAAAATTTCATCTCAGAAATATGAGCTTAGTTGGTGACAATGTATATATATCTGGATTCAGCTTTGGATACTGTTGTACACAAGTCCCTTTTCTTATGAAATGTGTAATATTTGATGTGCGTGGGAGGGCTTTTGTTTCATAATGCAAATGCTTTTTCTTGAGGCTTCTCTCAAAGCCAGACTTGTTGAATTTCAGAATACAAGTAGAATACGTATGTGGCTGAAAACATACACAGCATAAATCTTTCTACTATGTTGAATGCTCTGATTCATGGGTGAGAAATTCTTGCCAACATGTAACTGATAAAATCAGGTCAAAGTAAAAACACTGATGTTTGTCCACATCAATTTGTGCATGTGTGTTGGGGGTGAGGAGGGGGGAAGTAGTCCAGTAATGTGATTATGATGGTCTTTTTAGACACCGTAAGGTTCTAATAGCTATTTTTTTTCTCTTTCTAGGAGTAAATGAGGTAGACTACAGCCTTTATCCTAACAGAAAATTACAGGAACAATGGCTGAGATCTTACCTTGAGGCCTACAAAGAATATAAAGGATTTGGCACAGAAGTCAGTGAAAAAGAAGTTGAAGTTCTATATGTCCAAGTCAATCAGTTTGCACTGGTAAATAACATACTGTTGATTAGAATATATTAAATGCTATAGAGAAGCCTGCTACTCTATGGACAAATGTAATTGCCAGTTTCTTACTCTGAGTGCTGTGGTATGTAAAGAAAAATTTCCTTAGTCTGTTCTATGGAAACCTTCTGTTATGTTGTGTGTTAAAAATTGTCTGTAGAATATTCCTAGTGAAAGAGAGGCAGTGAGCATTCAGAAGATGAGATGAGCTTTTAGTGAGTATTTCTATTGGCTGTTTATTGGTCTGGCAAGTTCCTGAATTGGCTAGAGCTTATGGTGGGTCTGTGTTGAACTTTTTCTTGTAATGGTAAGAAGACAGAAGAACAAGGTAGTACTTCATAAGGACCTATAAATCTTCTGATTTTAAAAGCCTTTTTAAAGTAAGAGGATAAAATTTTATCAAACTAGGATACTTTAGTTAATTCCCCCCCCCCCCCCCCCCAATAATTAGGTCACTCTAGAGTCTTTCAGTACTACCTTAACTCTTTTCCTTGCCTGCAGTGTCTTGGCAAGCAGAGAGTTGCTTTCAGATTTGGTTTTGGTCACCTTAGTGGTTTAAATTCTAGCAAAGTGCACATGGAGTCTCCTTTGGTTCCCTGGAAGTTCTGCCTTTCTGTAGAGCGTGAGGGCTGTCTGTGAGTCTGCTCCCTGCTCCTCCTGTATCTTGTGCGTTCTAAGCTGTCTCCTGTCCATCAGTCTCTTTCCCAGACTTTGGATGTAAAAGCTTCACTCCCTTGCTCTTTCCCTTTGAAAGGATGGAGTGTGTTCAATTTTGATCTGCCCTCAGAAAATTCCACCTGGCTTTGGTGCCTTGTCCTTCAGGGAAAAAAACCCACATCATTCGTGGAGGTAGAATAAGAAGTCAAATAGGTATGGCATTGAGTCCCTGAATGTATTCAATCCCCAATTATGTATACTGTTTGAAGATGTGTGTCATTGTCCATCCCCCCCCCCCTTTATATCTGTGTGATTTCTGAAGATACTTTACAGGTTCACGTTATTTTTGTTACGTTTTCCAGCTAGCCCTGATCTTGTTTTGCCTAAAGGATGTAACAGGAAATGTTACAGCAAAAGTGCCTTTTACGCAACAGCTAGATAACTTTATTTTGCTTTCTCCTGAAGGATAACATGCCAAACTATTCATAGGAGGACTAAGGTTAAGAAGCCAGTTTGGCCTTATTTCAGTCCTCTTTCTGACTAATCCAAGCACACCTCTGTTACTGTGATACCTTCAGTTTTCTGGCAAAAAGCTAATGGTTGAAGTGAGGAAATACAGTTCATGTTCTAGGAAGATGATTATTAAACAAGCCCTTAAAAAATACCAGCTTGTTTGCTGTTATTCTTTTAAAATCTGTATTATCAACTGTTACTATTAAATTCAGCTGTCCCATTCATTTAGGAAAGTTAGATATGCAATTAAGTAGGCTGGTGGTCTGTTTTAAAATATATAGCATTGTTTTGTCAGTTTTAAACTATGGTCATACTAATGTTTAAGAGGATAGAGTTCTGTTTAGAGAACAGCTCAAGACCTGCCTATAGACCACACATGATGCACAAATACTGCCAAACACTCTTGTGTCAGTTAATGTGGGAAGCTTTGTGAAGAGAAAATACGAACTGAAGTTAATGGGTGCTAGTGCAAAATGCCAAACTGCTCACTATCAGGCAAAGTTATCTAGAGGTACAAGAAAGATTCACATGTAGACACAGTAGCTGCCATTTTAAGGTGTTTTCAGGCGTGTGTGCATGCATGTGTCTTCTACACTTCTGGTAAAGTGTACATGCAAGCTTCAGGAAGCAATTTAGGTAATAACTGTAAACAGTTCTTTACTGAACAGAAGTCTGAAGTATATCAGTTGTAACCTGGGTGGTCCAGAAATGTCTTCCACAAGCAGACTATGAAGCTCATGGCCATTACATGTATTTGTTCATCTGAAGTATACTAACAATCATATCATTAATGTAATCCGTAGTTTCAATCTGAAACTGAACATAGGCCTCCAGACTACTTATCTGGACTTGCAGTGGAAGCAAGTTTGGAACAGATGAGAAACTTGTGTAAATGCTGATGAGTTAGAAGTTCTCTTACACAGCTACAGATCCTATTTCTTTGTCCAAGTCAGTAGTGAAAGTGAGTTGTAGTTATAATGGCCTAAGGGTTGTAATGAAAGATTCAAAAGGAATTTCATATTTGCACTAGAGTTGAATACATGTAGTGTAATGTAATTTAATTAGCAACAGTAGAAATGAGATAGTTGTATTTCTGTCCTTTTCTTAACATGGTGTATATAGTTGTACAACAGTCTACTTAATAGATGACCTATTTTATAACTGCAGTGTTACTTTTCTTGAAAATGACACATGGAGGATCAGGATGCCAATGGATTTACTCCTTTGATTGCCAGTAATTAATTCTATAATACTTGTTTACCAATCTCTTTGGTAAAGAGATATCAAATAACTTTACAAAAAGATTGGGTTTTGAGAGTTCTCTTGTAGATAACTTTGTCTTGGTGTGAGAATATGTTTACGTGTTGGATTTTATAGAATGTTAATCTTTCACTAATTTTTTTTTTTTTCTTTCAGGCTTCCCACTTCTTTTGGGGATTGTGGGCTCTAATTCAAGCCAAATACTCCACCATTGACTTTGATTTTCTAGGGTAAGTGTGCTTGCTACGTGTAATCATAGAATACTTGAGGCTGGAAGGGACCTGTGGGGCCATCTGGTCCAACACCCCAGCTATCAGAAACTGAGATCTGAGCAACAGACCTGATCTATGTGATCATACTATAACTCTTAATTTTTAAGAGAAAATAAGACAGTAAAAGCTGTCTGTGCTTTTTGTTGCTGAAAGTTCTCTAAATTAGTATCTGCCCCTGGGCTAAAACACATAGTATAACAAGGCAAGGAACGTACCTAGAGGAGTAAATGTTTTTGGGCATTGAATGTTTTTTGTTGGGAGAGACAAAGACATAAAAGCCAAGTTGGTCAGTGTGGTGTACTATCTGTCAGATGCAAGACTGATGTCTCCAACTGCAAGAGTCAAGCAAGAAACGGGGCTCTTGTACAAAAGAGCTTGTTTACTTCTGATTGCATGGAGTGTTGATCTTGGATATTCCTAATCTTTTTTTAAAAGAATCTTTGTAATGTCAGTGAATGTTAAGTTCTGTTTCCTGAGATGCTGGCCAATGGTGTTCTGTTTCAGGTAGATGGGTGTCTTTGGCATTTTTTAAAATGGTCTTTCATGGCAACAAGCAGAGGAAGTCATCTCTCCATTGGTGACTGGGCGAGGTGATAAAATTAATCATTTTGCTTGGTAAAAGATGCCACTTCAGAATTTTCTGCACTGACTAAGCCAGTTTACTAGGCTTAGTTGTGTCATTTTGTAAATGAGACAAATGTGAACTTGTGACTAATTATTCTCAAGTAGAAGTACTTGTTAATAACCACTAGATGGCACAAAAAACCAAGTTAAAGCACAGGTGGTAGAACCCAAATGTGTCAGTTTTGAATAAAATGCTGTTCTTGCAATGATCAAGATCAGATTTCTTTGGAATTGTAGTTGTCAGTTGTTGGATAGTCTATTAAGAACTATTAAACACGAAAACAACATCTTTGATAATCCCAGAACAGCATGTTTTGCAAAGTGTAGCAGGCTGGGAGTGGGGGTGGTGGTGAGGAAGTACCTTAATATGGCTGCTCTGTTCTTAACTTCTTCCTTTGGCAGCTGCTAAGGGTCAATGTTGGAAAGAGGGTACTGGGGCAAGTGGACTTTTGACTAGTCCTACCTAGCATGCTGTTTTCATGTGAGGAGTTATCTGCTCTTAACTTCAAATCTCTCTCTCCCTTTGAATAGGTATGCAATTGTTCGGTTTAACCAGTATTTCAAAATGAAGCTGGAGGTCATGACATTAACTCTTCCTGAGTAATGAAGAGGAAGAAGCTTGCCAAGTGGATAGACAACCCCTGAATCTTTTCTGAGAACAGATACTGGAAAAAGCTAAACATTTGTTGAAGTTCTGTAATGCTCACTTGGTAGTTCTTGCTTTATAAATAATGCCTCTAAACAGTCCTTCAATGTTAAATTTATATGAAGAGCATACATACTGCTGTTGATATAAAACAGATTAGAAACTTGCTAAATCTATAAAAAGTTGTAGAAATGGCAATTTAATCCTTCTTTGTAATTTAACATATGTTGTATGTGAATTATTTATTATAAGTTTAACATGATTCCATTGCTGCTTTCATCTGTTTTTTGTAAAAATTGGGTGCAGACAGTGAAGTTGTTCCAAAGGATTTGTTTAACAACTTATTTTATTGAAGTTGCATTAACTTATATTAAAGAAAACATGGTCAGAGAATATTAACCTTTTAGATGTATACAAGCAAAATATGAGTGATAATAGACTCGTGAGATCACCAGCGTGCTCTAACTAGGGAAGAAGGTTAGGGTGATCTTTATTTTTTCCCCCTCTTTTTTAAAAAAGAAAAAGGTAGCTTTCCATATGATGGTACTTTTGTGTAAGAATCAACCAGCTTGCTGAAATAATAATGTTTTGATTTTTCCTTATTGATGCGTTAAGCTGTAGAAATGTGAAAGTTACGTGGCCATCAGATTCTTTGAGGGTATGTATCATCATAGTCTTAGGTGGACATTGTACCATCTCTAACTTCTGTGGGAAAGCTGCTTGTTTATTAAGTGTACTTTTAAAGCAGAAGATGACTATTCCAAATCTATATTGCTTTTTGAAACTTGATTCTAAATTTGAACACTATTCTGGTGTCTGCATTTGATGTGCTTCAGCAGTATCTAGCGGAATGGACTATTGAACTGAAGATTAGTGAACAGAGATCCTGTTGCACTGGGGAGCAAGACGCTTAGGTTTACAGTTCATGTATTGTTGACATCTTTCTGCTCTGTCATCTTCTAACCTTGGATTCTAGTCTTAAATGCTTGGTCCTGTAGTTGCAGATTCTGGTATGTCTTTTTTTTTTCTTTTCTGTGGTAGCAAATTACTTTTCAAAGTCTCCAGTTTGAAGGATAATATGGAAAAGCATATGACTTGAACAAAGGGGCTTTGATCATCACACACGTTTTCTTATTTCTTAAAGCTATTATACCAAGAATGGTCTGGATTACAAAATGTGAATTGAAAAGAAAATGTTTACTTAACAAAACAATGTATAAGTTTGAGTGGAAAAGAGGCTTTAAATCTGGAAAGGGGGGGGGGGGGGCGGGAGGGGAAGAAACCCACAACAGAAAAATAAAACCCAACAATGCAGTGTGGAGTTGGGCAGGCATGTACTCAACTCTGATTATACTCTGAAAAACTTTGCACTTTGGTCACATAAGTGCCCACATGTACAAAGTCTGTGTGTGTGCATATACACGTGCAAACACAAACTTACCTGAAGAGTAAATATTATGGGGAGTCTGTTGTACAGACTCCAGCAAAGATATTTATTCAGAATTGCTTTATGGCACACTGTTGTGTGTGTGTGTGGATATACACACACACACACACATATACACATGTGCTTTACAAAAGCTTGGATTGATTCAGGACAAAGAAAATTGATGTGAATGAAAAACTTTCACCTTGAAAGACCATTTTGAATGGCATTCTGTTATTTTACAAAAGCAAGGTTTGGGATTTTTTTTTCCTCTGAACTAGTTTGTATTCATCTGTTTCCAATTTTTTTTTCTTTCCTTCAGTCAAAACCTTAAAAATCCTAATACAAATGGGAGAACTGGGATTTCTTGTAACTTGAAATTAGGTAACCATTTTCGTTAGCATTTGTTAGCTGAAGGCTACTATACCGGACAAATTTTCTTGGTAGTTAAATAGAAACAAATAGCTAAAATAGACATTTATATTTTCCTTTGTAGCAGTTATCAAGGATGTTGCTAGAGCTCATGAAAGCACTGAAGACTTTAATTTTCTGTACTTTCTCCCTGCTGAGATTATTGACATATGTTGAATAATACTCTGCTGTCTTGGTAGTCCCTTTAAGTTCAGCAAGATCTGCTTGGAAGTAAGATTGATAAAGACTTTTGAACTCTTACTACTATTTTCTTCAAGTGGTGGCTTTATTTCTGGCAGTGCTGCTTTGTATTTGTGAAATATTTGAAAAAGGCTGTGAAGTTCACTTGGTCTTGGGAAATCCAACACTTGACAGATCCTAACTTTCCCAACAGTTGGCAATCCACATTCCCGTTTTAGGTACCAGTACTATTTAAATTTCAAGTTAGTGTAATTTTTTTTAGTAGTATTTTTGTTTGTATAGCTTAAGTAGCAATAACTGTAGGAGTGGAAGCTTGCTTCTGCAGAACCAAAGCTCTTCATGAGTGCAGCTCAATCTCATTCTTGTGGAGTGAAGTTCCACTGAATCCCGTAAAAGCACTTTGAAGCAGATAGTAAATACCGCAAGCTTTTCCTGAGCCACTTGGAAGACGCACAAGGGTTGTCACAGGTTACAGTGGTTGACTTTGCAGTACTGGTAGAGGCTTTCATTTTGCATGTTGAAATTCATTTTACATACTCAAATGCTGCTTTGCATCAGCTATCTTTCAAGACAAGTACAGGTTAAAACAATTCCTGGTAAGTTCTGAGGAAATGCTGTAAAACGTTTTCCAAAATGAAATGCCAGTTCCCTTGAGCCTTGTTCCACATCCGTTCGAGCTGGTAGCACTCGGATATTCTCGCTTGCTAAGGAATATCTACAGATGTGTTAGGTTTGAAGCAGTAGCTCGCAATAGCATTGCAGATTATAAGGTAGCTTGAAACTGTGAATACAGGACATTCTGAATGTAAGTTAGGTACTAGAGCACCGAACTAGAGAACATGTAGTTGTTTCAATTAATTTATCTCGGTCTCTTTAATAGCAGTGTTAAGATACTTGAAGGAGGACAAAGAAATGACTGAGCTCTAGAAACATCCTTAAGTAGTTTTGACTGACTTGCCAAGAAGATCTTCTGTTGCCTTTATGTTAAGCTAAGGGCACGAATGCCAAAATTAATAATTCTTGCTGTAGTTAAACCTATATTGTAAATATAAAGAGGATTATTAGTAATGGCATTCTTGCATAAATAGCATCAAGTCAATAGACCATAGTGGCCTGGTTGCTTTTGTAAAGCAGAATAGTGTGAATTTTTTTCTTCTCATTTCTGCAGTCAGATCTGGCTAATCCATGCCTAATTTCTTAAGTTACCTAAGCATTAAAGATTTCTGAATGATAACTAGTCTCTTCTCACGTAATTTTAAATTCCTTCATTTACACCTCTTGATTTGCATTTCAAAAGGACTTACCAAATTTGCATTAACCAGGTCTGACTGTGTATGTATATACAACAGTGTAAATAACCATTTGTAAATTAGTGTGAATTGTACTGTATCTTGCATTTATGGACTTGTGTATTGCATTGTATTCTCTCCTATTTTGTAGAAATTTCGATGTAAAGAAGAAATCTAACTCTGCGTGCAGACTTCTTTTGTTAACTTGACCTGTAACAGAGCATAATAGTTTTATGTTAAGGTATCCATTTATAGCCTTGGGCATCCGGCATCTTTTTTCCCCCCCCCCCCCCCTTAGCTTTTTTGACATTTTGCTCTTGGGAATGATTCTGGGAATAAAGGAGTTTATACAGTACTAAAATGAAGAGAAAGTCTGTTCTAATAATAGGGCAAACTGTGTCAGAGGTACATGTAGTACCTGTGGTATAGGGAAGGCTGTTAAAATTGTTTACTTCTGAAAATTTCCTATACGTTCTTGAACGCTGGTGACTTCTAAACGTAAGCATGTTGAAGTACTCTTAAAGTGTGCGCTCCCGTGGTGACAGCAATTGAGTTAGTTGTGGTAGAAGTCCCCCAGCTTAAATGTTTTTGGTGGATATAGCCTTATAATAGGATTAGTTGCTAACTTGTAAATGCTTATAATAAATGCCCAAATCACTAAAATAGTTCTGCCCGTCATTTTCCTCAATGCTAGAACTATTGGTAGCCCCTTTAGACTATTTGAAACTTACCTGAGGTATTTTCCCTGTGTGCCATTCCCTCCACCCCCTCCCCGTGCCCACAACCCTACTTCATTAGGGGAAACAAGAATATAAAAAGCTTCCTTTCCATACTTAATCATCACTATTTCCTTTTTGACTAAAATTGTGTTTTATTTTGTCAGTACATGACTTCTTAAGAGAATTTTTTTGTGTAGGAAGTCCCTTTTTGAAGAGGCCTTTAATCTTGGAAGCATAGACGTAATGAAGCATAGTTTTCCCCAAATGCCTGACTATTTCATTACTGTTGCCTTTCACTGTCTGTTTTGAACTTCATAGCGTCCTTCAAGCTGTTTAGTTTATTCTTGTCACTGCTGTGTTTAATAACTCTGCTGGAAAATACTGCTGTGCAGATCTTACTGTCCATCTGACAGATCGATCTTGATGCAGTTTGTACGTCCTGTCAGCTTTACCTGCACTGGATGAAAGGTATGCATGCTTATCGATATTGACCCTTTAAGTTACTAGGGTCCTGGGAAGTGAGTTTATTGAAGGAAGTATTAGTCAAGAGGAGGGGATGGGCTCAGTAAATGTAAGTAAAAGGAAATAATTCACATGGAAACTCAAGTGTAAGCTTTTAGTGTAGCAAGGTATTGGATATGCTTATTTACTTGCATGGTTTAAGGACGAGCAAACTGTAAAGGGTAAAGCTTGTTTCAAAATGAAGTTCAGCTTTTTTTAAAGCCTTTGGTAGCTAACAAAAGCTCACAAAATACTCTTTTGTTACTCCTACTGAAAGAAATCTTAAAACAAATTTGGGTAACTTTCTGATTAAACAAAACTTTGTTCTATAACCCGGTGGAATATTATCTCTTGCTTGAGGTAGTCCTTCCTGTAGTTTGCAGAGGAGGTTGACCACATCTTGCCTGTGCGTTTGAGATGGCTGTCTATTCTTGATTTGTTTTAATGGGGTTTTTTTGGTATTGTTTACTGTGTTCTTGGATGCCTTCTAAGGTGTGCTAGATTACTAAACTACTGGAATTAGCTACTGCCTCCTATCATCTCTTCCGCACCGGGCAAGTTGTAATTGTAGTAGGACAGAAAGCATTTGATCAAACCTTGAGGTAATGCAGGGCTGATGTTGAGCAGTCTTGCAGCTGATTCTTTTCCCCCCTTTTTGTTACTGTGGGCTGCAAGCCAATTGTTCTCATTAGTTGTGAAAGATATAGAAAGCCATGACCTTTGGTCTTGTGAAAGGTAGGTGTTCTGCTAGCCAACCACGCAACTTTTAAGAAAGGGGCTCTCAGCAGTGAGAAACCACACAAATCCAGGTAGGACGTGTCAGAAGAAACCAAACTTCGTGGCTTACAGACCTCTGGAGTGGGAAGGAAAATGTGTGAAACGTTTGCGCGTGCCAGTTGTATGGAGGTGCTCCATCTAAGTGATGTGATAAGACACTGGAAAAAGCATTGTTTGATTTTTATTTTTTTTAAAGTGACTTTTCCAATTGGTCTGATCTGTAGAGATTAAGTTCCTGTGATTAGGAAACCAGTGAACCGGGGGAGAGGGAAGAAACGTTCCAAAAGATTGTTAAAAAAAACCCCAACCTATGCAGTTGTTTAATTTGTAATGCTTAAAGTGTGTGTTGGGCTTTTCTTTGTATTTAACAGTACAGGTGGTGGTCTGCACCAGATCCTTTAATAAAGGGTTTTATTATTACTGTGAAATGTCAGAAAACTGACTGGAATGGCCCTGAAGCCCAATATGATTTTAGAACAGGTGGCCAGATTTCACCAGATTACCAAACTTGGGGTTCAAGATTTTGTTAGCTGTTTCTGTAGCCTTCTAAAGCTGTTGAGCTGCTGTCTCTACGGTGTGGAACTCTAATTCATGGACTTCCCAAATATGTTTGATTTGATGCTTACAGAGAGATGACACAGAAAAAACTTGTCGGAAATTAGAAGTTGTGTGAATGTTTAGAAAGCAAACAATTTACTTGAAATCTAACAAATTAGAAATTAGAAAATAAATGCTGAAATAACTTCAGGTACTGCACCAGCCTATTTTTGTGGTGTTGCAACTGCGTTTTTTAAGTGGTTTTTTCCCACATAGAGACCCATGCAAAACACGAGATGAAAGAGACCATGGAAGAGAAACATGAAAACTTGTATACAACGCCATAAAATGCAGCATGAACTGGAAAAAAGTATATGTTTCTAAGCTTTTGGTAGTAGTAATTCTTAAGTGTTATCAAAAAATGGTAGGTGTCAAGTCTTCAGTGTGTGAAAGAATTTTTTTTTTGTAGAAATGTTCCTTTCAACACTTTGTATCTCAGATGCAGTCTGTGGTAGTTAATAATGCTGCTTTGTACACAAGTGCTTTGAATAGTCTCAGCACTGAGAATGTATCCAATCTTTCTTAAATACGACTTAAAGTTAGATTCATTGGTTCTGTCTCAAGCCTCTTAATCCAGTTATCTGAACCCCTTTAAATACTTGCAGAAACAGGGCCATAGCGTATTAGGGATATATTCCATTTTGTGTCATTTTTTTACTGCATATTTTTCAGTGTTCTTTTAAACACAAGTCCGTTTTATGTCCTGTGAATAAAATAAGCTCAATTTACAAATAAGCCTTTGTCCTCTTCCAGCGCTGTCATCCCCCCAAGTTGTCCCCATGACCCTCCTTGTATGTTGTGGAGTTTAGATGCATCATTTATCCATTGGAGTGAATTGTATTTCTTTTAAACTAAATGTTATTGAAGCTATTATAAGGCCTTCTACCACTGATTAAATGAAGTAATGTACCTTTCAAAGAGATTTATATTGTGTAAATAATTTCAAACTGCGACAATAAAGTTTGTTTCTAACCGCACTGCTAGCATCTGTTGTGATGATTTTGCTTTCTCCAGGTTTGAAAGCACCTGATACGGAATACCTGAGAGTTCTGAAAGGCTTTTGACTTGTGTGGAAATGCATACCTCTTTCTGGGATTAACAACCCAGCTGAAAATAAGTAACTTTGAGCCAGTATTTGGCTGGCACAAAGTTAACTCTTTTAAGTTTTGCATATTGAATAGGCTTGGTCATCGACCAGTAAAATTTCACATCTGGGAGGCAGGAATTTAGATGGAGCATGGCTGTCAGTAGGAATTGCTACCAATGAGGAATCGGAGGAAAACGTGAAGTTTGGGCTGCTGTGAAGTTTAATTTACGCACAATAAGGGCTGTGTTAACTACCTGGGACCCGTTTCACAGGCTGAACTGTGATGCTGAAGGAAGGCTGTGCACCCAGGGCTAGTGGCACAATGTTAGACACTTGCTTGGGGCTTAACTGGGATGTTATGATGCTTATCAACAGAACTCTGCTTCCTCCGTCTCGGTTCTGCACCCTAAAGAAAATGATTTCACCAAGATGCAGATTTTACTTGGGCTTGAGTTACCCTCTGCAGTTGCTCGCAGTGAATTTATTGAGGAAAACATTCCTTGGGCCAAAGTCTGCACTCCGTTATGTACCTGCCATCCTTGTCACTGAAAATGGGCCTTTCCTGCATACACCAAATACGAAATTTTGGTCTTGTTTGTAGTGAGCTTAAGGAATTACCGGAGTTTGTGTATATGTAGTAAGGGACGGATAGAACAAGCAAATAAAGCAAAACCTTAAAAAGTTCTGCTGAGTGCAAAAGTAGATTAATCTTTGGGCTAAGAAAAAGCATCAACCCAGCGTTGTTGGAGACTGGAGACTTGAGCCCCATGCATCTTTGCTTAATAAGGTTTTTGTATAATAAAAATGCCATCTTAATTTGCAAGGCCTCCACTTCTTAACTCTGTCTTCTGGAAGTGTAATGATCACACAGTGATACTCTATATGCACAACTTCTGCGGCCCGAGATTCTGAAACACTCCCAAGCACCGCTGGCTCTCCACCTAAACACGTGGCCTGTTTCCACTGGGCTTTTTGCTGCTGAAGTGCTACTGCTACAGAATGGGTGAGTTGAAGAATTGTTTTTCAATTTAATAGAAAATACTCTGACTACGACTGGGTATCTGGGGTTACTTGTCCCTACTCAATTGCTGCTTAGAGCCAAGAGCTGGTGTATCTCTGGTATCCACTGCCCAAATCCTCAAAACTTTCCACAGGGCTAACCTGTGGCTAGTCTTTGTTCGCTGTTGTAATTGCAGTGAAAAGGAGATCTCCTGCGCTGATGAACTAATCCATCGTAACGTGGAATCTTTCTTTTCTTCCCCAGGTAAAAATCCTTCATTCACAACTTGGCCAGAAAATGCAGAGCAAGCTCTTACTGAGCTGGAAGTCATCAGTGGGAAGTAATAAAGAGGTTTTTTGAGGCCACCCCGGAAAATAAGGTCCTGAATAGGTTATTCATTTTCTTCAAGATAAAGAGCAAACTGCAGACATACAATAGGAGGGAAAACAATGGCATATGTAGTGGACTTCAATACGTAATGTATTTAAATGTCAACTATATAACATCTGCATTCCTAGGAGTTTCCCTGAGTGTATTCAAAAATAGCACATTTACCCTTAACAATAGAAAGCTGATTTGCGTTATATAGAATGCGTATAGGTTTATAGGTTAATAGATCTATTAAATAGAAGGCTTTGCTCCTGTTAGCACTGCAGAGTCAAGCTGTGTGAGAGTGCACTGGGGTCTGTTTTACACACATCCACAGGTGTGTGCTGCCCATGGTCCCCTTTCAGAGTCTGCACTTGCTACTGAACAGGTAGAGAAGGCTTTTGTAAGCCCCACAGTGTGCTTTTGCTGCTGACGTGCAGGGACAAAATCATTTCTTTCATCAGGAACTGGCTTTGAGACCAGAGTGCGAACCTCTTGTTGCATAGTCTTTTGGAAGCCAGAGACTCCAGACTTAAGCTGCTAACCATGACTTGTTTGTTCCCATCCCCTGTTAATATTCCCTACAATTAATCTGCAGTTCATCCTTATCCTGGTCTCTTGCCATGCTATTTAGAATAAAGCTGCTTGTCTGGTTTTTAGATTTTTAGGAGTGCGAAAGGAGCAGTACATAAAATTGTTCAAACGGTAGCAGTCACCTGAGAGGCCAAAGGTGGCGTCTGCTTCAAATGACTTTATGACTGACTGGGCCAAGCCAGAAGCATGGCTCTTACTTTATTGTCATTATTTTCTGTTGATACCTTTATTTCTCTGTGCCCTGTGAAACAGAGCGGGATGATAGACTCCAGCACTTACCCGCAGGTGGCAATGGAGCTGCAGACTGTGCCTCATTGTTGAAGAAGCTTTTCAGGACAGCTTATTTTTGTAGTACAGCATGTCATACATTGAGTTAAACAGGAAAAAGGGTATTCTTTTATCTCTCAATGAGTTGCAGCCAAGATCTGTAATTGCCTTGCTCTTAATGTTGCGTAACTGTTAGCAAGACTCAAGCCAAGCATTAATGAATTTCATCAGAACTTCATTTTTTAATGAGCATCATTAATCGTTAGTCATGCGTGCTACAACCTACACTTCTCTAAAGTGGGGGTTTGCCAATCGTGTTGCACTATAAAAACAGCAGCACATTTTCCCCAGATTTTATCAGTAAAATAACAATGAGACAAGACCGTGGAGGGAGTGAGACCAAAAAACCTCATGTATTTGACCTTTTAAATACTTAAGATGCTCTACGGAAGTTGGTCTGAAGCTTCAGCTTGTGAGCAGCTGCTGCCCCGCTCTTCTCTGGGCTGTGGTAATACTGTGAGAGCTCTTGTGAGAGCTGGTGGGGAGTGAAATGGATCTCTACCACCAAACTTGAGTTGCTCAAGCTACAGTGTTGATCTGGCCTCTTAAGATGGACTCACTGGGCTTCCTCTGGCTCTTGCTACAAAATTCGGTTAAGCTTTTAAGGTAAAACTTTTTTTCAGGCTTGGAAAAATGACTAGTCATCTACCGGCTAGTCTTTACTCCTTTGGATTGTGCAACTGGATGTGTCTAAAAGCTAGAGAAGGAGCGTCGGGTTCCTGACTGTCCCGGTGCGCTTGTCCAGATTTAGCAATTCCAGTAACTAGTCTAGTGGTGATATTTCATCTGCACCGAGCTGTCTGGCAGCTCGTTCATACTTCCTCTATATAAAGTGGGGCTGACTAACTTGCAGAGGTGGGTGAATTAAGCTGTTGTGCAGGTGTCAGACTGGTAGAGCTTTACAAGAAACAAAAGCTTTTCCCTGTTGTGTGTACTAGAGATGCATGACTACTCGTAAGTCTCGCCCAAATAGCGCAGTCTCTCACTGCAGATGCTGATTAGTACCAAGATTTCAGAAGCAGGTTAAAACAAACAAAACTAATCAAATTGTGTCTAATAATACTACACAACAATGAAAAAGTATTTTCTGTATCTTATGCACTAGACCAAGAAAATGTTTTACCCTAATCTTAACCTATGTGAATACTAATGTTTGTGGTTAAAATGGAGGAGCTGTCTAAGGTAGTGGTATAGAGAGGGAAGAGTAAAAGAAGGGAACATCATTTGCAGGGATCAGAAAGAAGAGTGTGCGTCTCTGATGAGAGGAGGAGGAGGAAGAGCTAGCACCATGGAGGAGAAAGATGAGGAAAGGATTATGGGAAAAGAGAATGGCAAAAGAGTGATTAATGAAAAGGTGTACTGACATGGGGGACAGTGGAGGGCTAAAAAATGGGGACATGAAATAAAGGGAGCACCCAGGATGAGGAAGAGAAGGTACTGAATAGAGTGGCAAGAATAAATCAGAGGTTTGCTGCAAATAATCAGTTTGCAGCTGAGGAAAAAAATAGGGGACCTCATTATGAAGGTGTCATGGTTAATTTACTTTATTGTTTCCCTGGCATATATCGTCAAAAACAGTAGTGATTTCAGATATTTTTGCTTGAATGTCTAACTGGAGATCTGGCAATGTTCAGAGCGGCTTGCTACAGTGTCCCAAAACCAGGTCTACTTGCAAGTTCTGAGCTTCGTGTTTGGAAGTGTATTTATTCATTAAATGTAGGGTTCATTTCAACTGCTTATGATTCTCTAGGCCAAAAAATTGAGAGGAAAGACTAGAAATGCATGCAGGAGATAATTCTCCAGTGTGAGTGCACATTCAGTCCCAGAACTACTCTTTCAATAAAACTCTA